>NC_088226.1:19173785-19176285 GCF_036934945.1 Oncorhynchus masou masou | reverse complement strand
TCCCACAGATGCTCTATTGGATTGAGATCTGGTGACTGGGCAGGCCACTGCAGGAAGCTGAATTCGCTGTCATGTTTGTGGAACCATTCCTGGACAATCCTAACCTTGTGGAATGGGGTGTTTATCCTGCTGAAAAAAAAATTTATTTTGCAGATGGATACACTGCTGCCATGAAGGGATGCAACTGATTGGCAATGATGTTCAGATATCCTGTGGCATTTAGACATTGCTCCACTTTTATCATGGAGCCCGGTGTGTGCCATGAAAACGCATCACACCATCGCTACCAGCCTTCGATGTTGACACGCAGAATCTCTCCATGCCCTAGTTTTCCCATCAGCGTGAAACAGAAGGAGCCGTGATTCATCAGACCAGGCAATGCTTTTCCAATTCTCCAGTGTCCAGTCCTTCCATTCCGTAGCCATCTGCAACCTCCGGTTCTTGTTTTCAGCTGAAAGAAGTGAAACTCTGTGAGGTTGTCGTCTGTCATACCCCCATTCGGCTCAAGGTACGAGGAGTTGTGCCTTACTTTATGGGTCTTTGGGCACCAATGTTGGACTGGACTGTCAGTTGACTAACTGTTGCCCGTGTGTTGCTCTGCACAATTTGTGTCAGCCTCCTTTGTCCTCTTTTTGACCACTGGCCCGCCATTGGCTGGATGTCCTTTGGGTGGTGGACCGTTGTTGATACACATGGGAACGGTTGAGCGTGGAAAAACCCAGCAGCCTTGCGGTTCTTGACACACAACCGGTGCGCCTGGCACCTACTATCATACCCTGTTCAAAAGGCACTTAAATCTTTTGTCCGGTCCATTCACCCTCTGAATGGCACGCGTACACAATCCTTCTCTCAATTGTCTCAAAGCTTAACGATCCTAATTGAACCTTCTTTGATCTACACAGATTGGATTGAGTGGATTTAAGTGACATCAATAACGGGATCATAGCTTGAACCTGGATTCGCCTGGCCAGTCTCTCATGGGAAAAGAGCAGGTGTTCCTCATGTGTTGTACACTGGGTACATACAGAGCCTACAATGCTGACAAACGGTGCGTTTCTAAAACGCTCCCCCTGACGTGCAAACTGACCGCTTTTCAGCCAGCACTGCACTTGCCTACTATTCTATAAATGATGTGGAGGTGTCAAGTTTAAATCCCTGATCTCACTGTCAGGTAATCTGCCTCGTATTGAGATGAGTGGATGGTGGAGCAGGGACAGAGACAATGCCCTGTGCACGGAGCTCTAGTCTATGTTATTGGATCTGTGCAGCCAGTGATACATTAACAGAGTGTGTCTCTATTGTGAGCGTGTGTGAGTAGTGTCCCCGCGATTTAGAAAGGGAGACACACACACACACACACACACACACACACACACACATGCACGAGCGCATAATAATAATTCATTGCATTTCTGTTGCGCTTTTTTCACGGACTCTCAAAGAGCTTCAAGAGTAAAATAACAAACAAGTAATATGTCATGACGGGTCAACCAATAGAGGTCAAGCCTTTGGAAGCTGCATCCTCTGCAGATAGAGAAGGTCCGTTCATGGTTTGAGTGAAGGGAGCTGGACAGAGGATGCTAGATGATGGAGTCTGCTGATGATCTTGTAGAGGGCAAGTCTGGGAACCAGCCCGAGTCTTATAGCCACTCCTCTTCCAGTCTGTTTATCACCACTTGGCTGATGCCTCATCAGCTCTGGGTGCCAGAAAGCTCACCACACCAAGTTTAGAATAGTAGCCAGTCGACCCCTAAAATACGAGCCCTCTGTCTCAGCACTGCTGTATTTCTCTCTGTCTCTTGTTTACTCTCAAGCTTCAGGCGACTCCTCACGTGATCTTCTCCAAAAGATCTGGAGTCGGCAGCCAGGTGAAACATGGTACTGTGTCCAGGCGCATTTTTTTTTCAAAAACAAAAGCAAGCTAGCCGAGCCAAAAAGTGTTAACCTGTCCGTCAATCTGCACGTCCGTGGCTCAGAAACGCCAGATACTGTATATGAAATGAAACCTCAATGTTATCAACAACAAAGGAGCTGACACACACACACACACACACACACACACACACACTCGGTTGCATACACATTCACATTACATTACATGCATTGCCATTGACTCACTTTTGTGCTCCCTCATCCTTAAACAATCTGAGTATACTCATCCACCTAATCCTCTCTCTCGCTCTCTCACAAACACACATACACACACACACACACACACACACACACACACACACGCACTAGGGAACACACTGTTCTTGTTCCTGAGCGATGGTACAGTAGGGATCAGAGGGGTGCGGTGGGACCTGGTTTTAGGGGAGGAGGAGTAGCTCTTCCCAGCCCTCCAGCCCTCTCTTTCTCTCCCTCTCTTTCTCTCCCTCTCTTTCTCTCCCTCTCTTTCTCTCCCTCTCTTTCTCTCCCTCTCTTTCTCTCCCTCTTTCTCTCCCTCTTTCTCTCCCTCTTTCTCTCTCTCTTTCTCTCCCTCTTTCTCTCCCTCTTTCTC
>NC_088226.1:17963064-18118285 GCF_036934945.1 Oncorhynchus masou masou | reverse complement strand
GGTTGGTTTTAGGGGTTAGGGTTTTTTGGTTACGGTTACGGTTAGGGTTAAGGTTAAGATTAGAGTTGGGGTAAAAGTATGGGTTAGGTTTAGGTCTAGGTATTAGGGAAAATTGGATTTTGAATGGGAGTGAATTGTGTCCCCCCACAAGGTTAGCTGTACAAGACTGTGTGTGTGTATGTGTGTGTATGTGTATGTGTATGTGTGTGTATGTGTATATGTGTGTATGTGTATGTGTATGTGTATATGTGTGTATGTGTATGTGTGTGAGAGAGAGAGAGAGAGAGAGAGAGAGAGAGAGAGAGAGAGAGAGAGAGACTGCCTGTCACTGTGTCTACCTAGACAACTTGAGCAATGTCTTTTGTGTATGAATAGTCTTAGCCATTGCAAACACCGATGAAGCGTATTTCTTCATACCAGGTGCCTCATTAAATGACACTTGAAAATCTAAATTAGGTTTTCAAAGTCAGTTGGTGGCTCCTATAACCAAATTAGCGAGCGGTAGGCTGGCAAAGAGAGTCAGACATGCCAGGCATGAACACGCTTCCATGAGGATTTTTTTTCAAGTAAGCATATTTCACACAAGGAAACAAGTAGCTTACACCCAACTTACACGACGAGTGTAAATTTATGAGAAAACGTGTGGCAACGAATACCTGCTAGTAAATGTCAAAAGCCCTGCTAATGAGGACGTATCATTTTCAAAACGATTTATGATGTTGTACGTTTTACGCCAGAGGCTAACAAGAGAAGGGAGCACTAAATTGACAATTGACTGATAGGAAGTTTGTGGTAGTAGTAGCCAAGGCCTTGAGAGGTTACTGAAAATCATTAGACAAAAAGTTGTCAGACACTTTTTCACTTGAGCCGCGCGCACTGAAAGTTGTTGTTCCTTGATGGTGTGTAATTGTTCAGCCTCCTTGACTGCGTAAAACGCACACCTCACAAACACAGGCAGGCGCGCACAGACATATACCACAGCTACACAGCCACTTACATCTACACACATTATTTGACAGTACACTTAATCTAACAGTGGCGTAACATGAAATGCTATTTTGTGAGCACCATTTTCTCAGACTAGACTTACTTGTTTGCTGGGTGGGCAGTAGGCAGCTGTAAGGCCCACTGAAACTGTTCAACAAGCCAGTTCAGAATGTTAGACAATAGCGTTTCTATAACAAAACAGCACAACCTAACATCGCAAACCAAGAGCTAACCAACTATTAGCATCGTATTATTTAGGGTGTTTGCAACATTCGGAGGCATTTCTGCGATACTAATACACACACACAGTGAACACAGGGCAGGGACCAGGAAATCATGCAGAAAGTGACAACAGAAAGTGATGTAATAGCCTAAACAGGCTATTTCTTTCTACCCGAGGACGGAGTAAAATCATCCAACGCCCCCTCTCTCTGTTTTAACACAATACCACCTAATGAATATTCAGATGTCTTAAATTATGGTTTTATTGAGGTCGTATAGCAATAAAAGATCTGCGCAGGCAAAGCGGTGTAAAGCATAGTTCAGGAAGTCGCTCTGGCCACTTCGCAACGACACTGTTTAAAGACCGTTTAGCGCAATTATTAGGTGGGAGCAAAGTCCCATTCCTTTCTCCCTTCCTCTTCTTTTGAAAACATACATTTTAAGCTCACGTACCTGAGCTTCTCATCCAGGGGTAGATCCGTAAACTGTCCTCGTTCTGTCTCTGCTCCGCCTTACCGCAGCTGGACACTTTGGACGGGTCACCACCGGAGCAAATCATGGAGAGGTCGGGGTGTTCAAAGTGGGAGCAGTGCATGTTCAGAGAGCCGGTGCCCAGCCCATATGCAGAGGGATACATGCTTCGGGTTTGGGTGGGCATGTTCCCTGCGTTATTGTACAGTCCCGACAGTGTGGAGGAAGAGGAGGAAAAGCCTGCGCCGCCGGAGCCCGAGACATAGCTGCTGGCGCCTGGTGAACTGGACGCAAAGGCGCAAGAAGTTTGCTCGGGAAAGACCCCACTTGGAAAAACCGAACTTGCAGCTTGATATTTGGAAAACAAAGCGTTCGCATAATACAATGAACTCATAATTTGACCGGTGATTTGTAGGCCGGGAGGTTTTAGTGTCGGTTTTACGAGGTACTGTGATATATTACAGAATTACAGTCTAGATTTACACCAAAAATCACCCCTTTTTCCTCAGGGGCCACGTGACGAAGGCCATGTGATACAAACTCATCCAATAACAACAGGGCTTCCTACAAGCTCAGCTAATGTGGAAAAAAAGTGCACCACTGACCATACAAATAAAATACTTCAGTCTATTCACTGTAGGCCGAACGGTAGGCCTACCTCCAATCAACGAACTAACTAGAACACAAACAAATCGATGGTTGCACAATGATAAAAAGGCCTGATTCTTACAAATATCCAAATGAATGTATACAGACAGATCTTAAAATGTCCTCGACTTCTCGTTAGCTACCACACAAATAAGAACCTATTTGTTTCCATATTGATTTTACTTATCCTTGTCAGCGTTGGGATCTCTCAGCAAGTTCCTCTGTCTGTTATCCTGGTCGCTGAACTTTGTCCGTGGGGCGGCAGGGTAGCCTAGTGGTTAGAGCATTGGACTAGTAACCAAAAGGTTGCAAGTTCCCTGAGCTGACAAGGTAAAAATATGTCGTTCTGCCCCTGAACAGGCAGTTAACCCACTGTTCCTAGGCCGTCATTGAAAATAAGAATTTGTTCTTAACTGACTTGCCTAGTAAAATAAAGGTACCAGTGGTGCACACTCGGGCCCGTTCTGGAAGAAGTTCTGCTTTCGATCATCCCTCTGTTGACAGCAACCATCTCCAGCACGACAGAGAAGCTCTGTCACACAAGCACTTTTCCTTTTACGGAACAGAGTCGCCTCGTGCCACTTACCACCCTATCGCAGTGTATGACGGGATTCACCTGGCGCACAGGTGCTATTATGCACCTTTTTTTCTTTCCTTTCTCCAATAAAACTCAACATAAATGTGACTGTTATTGGAAGTGAAATATCATCACGTTTTCTTCTGAAGCTCATATGATTGAGCCAGCCTTTACATGCCACAGCCTTATCTACGTCAACATTGTGTGGAGATGAACATGTACGACACAATTCTGACCATGCGTCATCCTACATGGTTAGATGTATGCACCCAGTATCCATAAATATTTATTGGTTTGGTGAAGGTTTTGATGCACTTGTGTCATTTTGGGTGAGATTACTAATTGGCTGAGTCAGTCTGTGTGGTGACGGTGGCTATTGGGATTCACACCTTGAGAGGAAATAAAGCAGAGAACAGCAATGATGTCACAGATCCTCGCTTGTAAACTTTATTGTGTCCTCTGTCTTCCGCCGTTTCCAGGTTTAGACAATAGAACAAAGTGATGAAGAACAATAAAGCGTATCATCAAGTCCCCATAAACGAATTCACGAGTAGCCTAGAGTACACATTCTGTTTAAACGAGGGGTCACATGACATCCTTTTTTATTTCCATTGTATTTTTATTCATTTTTATTTTTTTTGCACTGTGCGCATGCTTACCCAAATAAGGAAGACAACAAAATACCATCAATCAAAACGAACTAAGGAAGGACAAGTGTAAAAAGAGGATAGCCTACAGCATAAATAGGCAGTTTCATGTTGTTGGAATTCATTATTCTCTACGTCATCATAACATTGAAGTGAGAACAGTAAAAATTGCACAATTTAACTTAAAAACTATACAGCTGCCAAGATAATTGTTAATGTCAAAATTCTAACAATAAAAACGTTTGTTTTTTTCACGATAAATGTTCCACAAAGAAAGGACGCTATTTTTAACACAATAATACTTTCCAACATCAGATAAAAAGTACAAATGCTTAATTTCCCGTTCAAATGTTTCGTTTTGTCTCCCAACAACCACAATGTGAATGGTCCTGTCCTTTGTCACCATCAGGAGACTTTCCATCGATTGAATCAAACCGTGAACGACTAGCCAAAGACTGCCATGTTCCGAGACAAAACCACATGCTGGCTCCTCTTTCCTTATCGCTCTCACTGCTTTTTCCGCGGTGCTGATTTTGACCCCCCAGTCTCCCTATAGCTTACATTTGCTTGGCTTTGTCGCAGTCTTCCCCGGACGAGTGTGTCCCCGCGCCCTGCTCCTTCTGTCGTTTCTCCTTCTCGATTTCTTCCTGCTCTGTCTTACTGCTGGGGAACTTGTCCTTGTTGTTTTCCTTTTTCCATTTCATCCTCCTGTTCTGAAACCAGATTTTGACCTGTCTCTCGGTCAGTCCCAGGGCGTGCGATACCTCGATTCGCCGCTTGCGGGTCAGGTAGGGGTTGAATAGGAACTCTTTCTCTAGCTCCAGTGTCTGGTAACGGCTGTAGGTCTGTCGGCCTCGCCTTCGTCCGGCAGCTGTTGGCAAAATGAGGGGACTTGTTTGAGGAACACATACAAATAGCCATTACGAATAGCCTATACAAGTTCACAAATACGATCCTCTTATCTCCATCCCCAATATCCCCATAAGCAATTGTTATTGTCTTTTGGCCTACAGAGTGAAGCTATCAATTATAAAATCCACTCGTTTTTATATCCCCAAGGTTATTTAAACCTAGATTGACTTGAAGTGACTTACCAGCACTGCAATACAATTCAAATGATTGGATGTTCAATGTCCACACATTCATAGGATATGAAGTAAAATCCAAAGTAAATCATGTCCGACGCCCACACATAGGCTACTCAATGCATTAGGTGAAGCTATAAAGCGCCTAACCTGTGGGAAATGGCCACCTTGTAGCGAAATAATCCCCGAGACCACTGTAAGTCGTAAAAGCGAGTAGTAAAACTTTAACCGGGGTGAGAAGTAAGAGAATCAGCTGCGGGCCAGCACGCACATGGAGAGAAAAGCTTTGCTCTCCTCTCTATTCCCCTCTCTCTTGTATATGGCGGGGTCATTAAACTGTAAAGTGATTCGCAAGTTTTGGACACCATAAAACCATAAAAGCACTGTCTCTCTCCTTTTAAACACAGGACATGTACCTCAGCCCTACTTGCGGATGGTGGAAGGTTTAACATTTGACCCCTTTCCCTCTTTTTATGCATACCCACAAGCAGTGTTTCAGTTTTAGCTCTGACTTACATTGCGGTCTCATCCACGGGAATAACTGCGTTGGAGAGGGGCTCTGTTCAGTGCTCTCCGTCTCGTCCCCGATGCCACCAGCCGCTAGCTTGCAGTCGTTGTACTGGACCAAATCCGCGTCCTGGGGTCCAAAAAGGGTTTGCCTCTGGAGAGCGTCGTACCCGTAGAAGTTGCCCGGCTCACCATGGCATGTTACGGCGCAGGGTGTCTGTTGGTAAGGGGCACTGGAGAGCGTGGACGCGCCGTGGTGGTAAAATTCCTGGATTTGAGGGGGATGTTGGAAAGTTGCTCCAGTGCCTGGTCCATACACTACTGTGGGTCTACTCCCAAGGTCCTGCGCAAACCCGCACTCGTAATAATTGGGACGTAAAGAGTCTCCACTCTTGTATTTGGAGAAGAGAGAGTTGACAAAATATGAACTCATCTTTTGTTGTTGTTGGTTTTGTTGTTGTTTGTGATTTTAAAGACTCAAGCGCTCGAGAGGAAGGCAATTGGCGAGTTCTTGGGTAAAAAAAAAAGAACCCGAGCTTGTTCGCAATATATGGACCGATGTTGTATTTCAAAACACTCAATCTAAATAGCTGGAGCCACAATCATGCCGATTCCATAAAATCGTCTCCACTGAAATGCTCCTGCATCACAATTCCGGTATGAGGTGCCAGTTCACAAACAGTTTTCTGTGATTTACTCCGCTGCAAATGAGTTGTTTCATATTTTGCGGTGTCTTTTCACGATAATTTGCATCTATTATCGGGTCCTCATCTCATTGGCTTCTCGCATCCCACACGGACACTGCTCTGCTCTGCGGGCTTCTGATATGGAAGGAGTGAGAGAATGAAAAAGGGAGAAAACGAGAAAGGGAGAGAGACGGAGAGGGAGCAAGGGACTAAGGGAAAGAGAGGGGGGTCGAGGGAGAGAGGAGGGGAGAATATGCGCATTAATATATTCAAGCGGGTAAGTTAATGAGAAATCTGCCGCTTCGCATCAGATCAAATACAGAGCACCCCCCACCCCAACGTACCCACTCTAAAAACCTCTCTTAAAGAGATTGATTTTTAGCATGTAGGCTGGCTAATGGTCAACCTAAAGGGATGCACATATAGCCTACTCATTCATTTCTAAATTCTAACGAGGTGGGTTCCTCTTTTTCGAAAATGTCAGGGTCGCCCTGGCAAATTGTGAAAGTACACGATGTAATTGGTATCAGTTTTAACAAGTCCTATAAATGTAATTGCAGTTCTAAAACAACTTGTCAAAGCCTCGGCACCAGCGTCTGAGGCTTGTTGAGAACAAATGAGGTAGTCAGATTTAACATTTTGATTATCGTATTTTTATAAATATGATATTCATAAAGATGTGATGTCTGGAAGGCACGCCACTCGTGGTATAATGGAGAAAGTGGTTGTAAATGGTTTAACAAACTATAAAATGCAATAAACGCTGAGGCTGTTTGTTGTTTACACCTAGCATCAAAAAAGCTGTTAGGATTTTACGAGGTTCCACGACCAAAGCCATAAATGCTTCACTTGGAGCAATTTCACCGATACAGAAATATTCAAGTATTTCATTGTCATTTTAGTTGTGTTTTCCATACGGACTGTCATTATAGAAGCTGATATTTTAACCCCTAGACGTATTTTCTGGAATAACTAACGAGGGGACAATTTGTGTAAAGGTTGTGTTCGTTAATGACCTCATAAAAACGAAAATATTGTTAGGATTGGGACTAAAATCAGTTTTAAAGAGAATATAGACCTGTCTATACGTGATTGGTTTAAGAAATAGGCTGAGCGTAGTTTGCATTTACTAAATGAAGCCAAGGAGGAGTGTCTTCAAGCATTTATTCAGAGTTCTAGTATTAGGACAACTAGCCTAGATAATTAAGATTATGATAACATTTCTTAGTTAGGCTATATTAGCCGATATATGACTTACATTGTAGTGTAGGAGCCAAACGAATTGCAACTTTTTGTTATTCTTGCGTTATGCAGTTTTCCGATATTATGTAAGATACAGGCCTATATGTTCAGGATTGTTGAAATGAAGTGAGAAAAAATCTATTTTATGTGCATTATTTTATTCCTCGTGTGCTTATGCAAGTATTAGCCCTGCTAGTCTATTTTCAAATGTAACCGTTGCCATTTTTAAAACATATTATTGACAAAGGAGACCTGAAGAACTGAATGAGGACTACCCTTTTACCGTGTATTTGGAAAACTATAAAAGATATGTCATGTGAAAGTCCAATTTAGAGTAGGACAATTTGTCTGCCATATTCATATTGTATAGCATGTGCATTCACGATAGGTTACGTTAAGGAGTGTCCTGCAATTGTAATAAAGGTTCTAACCCAAACCAATTAGCTATATATTAGAATTATAACGAACTTTCAAATTAGCTACACTGAATGAACTGTTATCCTTTACATATCAGGGGGTTCTAATGTAATTTCAAACATATTTCACAGCGCTAAAGCGTTACCAATGTAGAGTTGAACCCAATTTAACGGCATTTTACATCTAGTATGACGATTTACAGCACGAGTCTCTTATTTCCATATTTCGTTACATTATGAAAAACATCAATATGAACAGCGTTTTTTGATAAAAAATAATGAATATAATAGTTGTACTACATATTGCAGTCGAATAACAATAAATCATAAAAACCTTCACAACATTCGGTTGATTTGAATAATTATTCCCAAAGTCATGGACAACAACTTTAAACCAACAGAAGATAAATGATTTAAAATTAGTAGGCTTTATAATCTTCTCAGAAGAGCTGTGCCCTCTATATAAGTGCTTAGGGCAAATAAATTATTTCTAGGCTAATAACATTTCTAAGAAGCAAGCAAATAGTTAAAATCATTGTCAATGCGCTTCTATTTCACTATCCAAATACATAGGCCTTTATTTGAAATCTTACCATAATATAGGAGAAACATATAGGCCTATATTAATCTTCTTGCCGCCATTCAGAATCTCTTCAAGAGGCTCTCTTGGCCCACGTTTAGGTGGTGTAAG
This sequence comes from Oncorhynchus masou masou, assembly GCF_036934945.1. Classification (NCBI taxonomy): domain Eukaryota; kingdom Metazoa; phylum Chordata; class Actinopteri; order Salmoniformes; family Salmonidae; genus Oncorhynchus; species Oncorhynchus masou. The sequence continues at coordinate 18,110,106 of NC_088226.1, read as the reverse complement.
TGGCATGTCTGAGTTTTCTAAGGACTTCCGGATAGGCGGACAACAGAGTGGTGGCTTTCTTTCGTGGACCAACATCGCCATCAAGAGGCCGTTTTTAGGTGTGCAGTAGGGATTTCAGATTATTACCAGTTTATGATTGTATAAAACACGACACATACACCCACATAATGAAGGTATTTCACAACTAAACAGTGATAGGCCTTATTTCGAAAACAAAAACAAAAAAAACTTATAGGCTACAAGGGCTGTTCCTCTGGTTGAATCTGAAGACAGTCTGAAGACACGTTAGTCTATACACAGGCCTAATGCCGTCTAGATTAATTAATATTGCTAAAAATGGGTAATTATGTAGGTCTATTTAATTGACAACACATTATCAATTGAGGAATATCTATATGTAGCCTATAAACGTATTTTTGTAAGAAATAATTAGCTGCCGTACACGGGCCTACATATTGTGGAAAGTAATAGAACACATATTTGTTTCATTTAGTTGTTACACTATGAGCTCGCTACCTAGTAGAAAGCATACCTTGCATTTGATAATATGCAGACAACAAATGAAATATATAATTTGAGATGCTGTAAGGAAAAAAAAAAAAACACGAAAATGTTAAAATATTTATGTAACTTTGTAATCATATGGCAAGTGAGGTTATTCATTATTTCTAAAACGAATGACGTGTAAAACAAGAGGGTAAATTATGCTTCAACCATATTCGCAAATAATATTTTTTTTAAGAACATAGACTCAAGCTCATGCTAGGAAATGATCATTTCCATACTTTTGCCAAAGTTGATGGAAAAACATAATCAACAATGTGAATAGAAACACTCATTGACTACGCACATATTTGGGAAGTCGAGCTCGCCGTGATTGAGAAGTCAAAGCAATTTAAAGACAATATAATATTCATTTAGCCCATATGAGAGTTATGCGACTCCAAAAAATCTTCCCAGATGAAGACAAACTCAACCCTGTCTGTTTTCTCTGCCCCCAGGGTACTCCTGAAACATTTGTTCATATGATCTCTCGACTACATGGTGCAAAAGTAGAGAATATTAACTTATGGACTAGAACACTTGGCAGTATAAAGTCATGATTTTGAATATGTGTACTGATGTAAGCAGGTCCTGTGGGTTGGAAGCGAAGGGGTGGGCATTTATGTCATTTCTGTTGGTTTTTGTTTTTTGTTTCACCTGTCAACCAAAAAAAAAATAACTTTAAAAAACTTGATCACAATACAAATCTGTATGAATAGAAACATTCATTGACTATGCACATATTTGAGAAGTGTAGCTTGCAGAGATTTCAATGCCAAAGAAATTTAGAGACAGTATAGTATACATTTTACTTATTACTATTCGTTTTTCTCTGGTTATTATTGTTTGGCCTAATTGTAGCCTATAATTCTGGTATTTTCTTTGAAAAGTGTCGTAGAGCTAGGCTAATTGTAGGCCTCTTAGTGGTCGCAAATAGTGACGAGTGGTAATGATTGTCAAAAAGAGGTTGCAACGATCATAGTAATTTCAGATTTGGTATGACAATCTGGCATATGATAAAATTGCCATGATACATTTTATTTACTCTATCCAGGAGTTTGCCTTTTTACTCAATGAATGTCTGCAAAACCGATCATACTGTCATACAACAGAATTACAAACTGAGAACATGGGAAAACAGCTTTAAAAAGTAAGAGAGCTGCACTCTGACCACCTATTATAACCTATTCCATGACCTAACAATGTAAAGGTCTGCCACAAAATGGCCAGCCTAGCCTGGGCGCGAGGTTGTATACAGATTAAGGTTCCCCTATGTCAGACGTCTCGCCAGAATCTTTTTGTGTCGTTTTATGGCACTGCTGTAGGGCGGCCAGGATGCGCTCGGAAGTGAAACAAAGGGAGGCTGCGAGAACACTGGACTCCGGCGGTTCATCTGGAAGTCCAGACCTCGCCACGCAAGCCCCCCCACTCCTAGTGGAATCCGTAAACAACAAACGCAGCAAACAATAAACGACAAAACGCAATGGAACAACGTAAATCCCCAGTCTAGAACGTGGTTTAGGCCTACCCCACGACACTTCGAAACAGTTATTAAGGAGGACTTGAAACTTTTCATTCTCCCGGTGTTTGCTTTACAGCCGTTTAGTTCTTAACCTTCAGAAATTTATACCCTATAAAGTTTTATTGCAGTCATATTATTTTATTGCGGCACACCGCATTGAATTTTCTTTCTCTCTTTTATGACAGTCGGCTTCCCCATCTCCTCCTCCCCAAACGAAAGCCCACATCCTCTTTGCTGTTTGTTTCCTCTTGAAAAATACCACAACAGGCCCAGGATTGGGTGGTACAGAGCCGTAATAACCAATACTGACCCCCTAGCCTACTTAAGAAGAAATAGGCATTTTATTCACATATGCTTGACGACGCAGAAAACTTCAATGTCTCAGTTGCACATCTGCAAGCCAGTAGTTCTGGTTGGCCCGAACTTCAAGATATATTTTAATTACTCCAGGCTGCAGGGATTCAGAGAATAACACCCAACAATGTTATTGTGCATTCAACCTCATGTAGCCTATATTCAGTTTCCAGAGTTCCGCGCCCATGTTGTTATTTTCCATTTCTGAAAATAAATCAATGAAACATTTAGCATAATAGTTTATTATAGGATGTTACAGGAGGATATAGGGTATGAATTGTACCATTATGCACCACATTGTACCAAAATATGCGCAATATCTATAAAACTATTTAATTCAAGTTCATGAATAGACTGCTTTTTAGTTCAATATAATGCATGGACTCGTTATGCAAAGGTTGGGGCATTTGCTGGGCGTGCCATTTTTTGGAAAGACGCATTCAAAAATCATACAGTTTTCTTTGCATTCGTCTTTGGAAAAAAGGGAACATGGGCCTTAGAATCATAACCTACCTCACTAGTCATGTGTCACAGGCCTCGTGATTAGTATTTTCCACGCACAATACAGCACAGACGATTTGTTTCATTCCACGTCCTTCCCTAACCGCTTCTCCGGTTCTACCCAGAGTGGCACCTTTTAAATACACATAACCAAAACTTTTAATTTTCATAAACGTATGAGATGAAGACTTCAAGATAAACATTGCCATAGGGTCATCTTAATGGATGCTAGGGTCTAGGGCTATCTTCTTCAGGGAACCATGTGCACACTTGGCCAAATTGACTCCTTTCCTTCAAGTACAATTCAAGACAAATGCTCCGGCGCACGAGACACATTTTGAACACATGCTCCTCCTAAAAGATGAAATGAATTTGGAAATATGAAAAGGCTCAATCTTGTTTTGTTCTCACTCACACGCAGAGAAGGCGCATATGCGCCCTATTTTGCGCACCTTCTCACTGTCTAAAATGAATTGGCTATCATAAATACAATTGCTTTATTTTCATTTTAATCTCATATCAATTCTATGAAGTTATCAATAGCAGTAAAAAAGTGCCGAGACATTGTTCTAATGTAAACTATTTTTTAATACGAATCCAACATCAGCAGTGCTATCTCACAGATAAACAACACAGGACTGAATACAATTTACATGAGAGACACAAGAGATTAATGTGATATAAAAAAAGACTGAGAGGGGGTTAGTAGTTTCTGGAGTCGGTGCTTACAGCGTTGTTGTTATTAAAAATGAAGAGTCCAACTGAGATGACCTGAAGGCCTCTATAATGAAAGCTGCAAGGCTCGAGCGCATGGGGAGACAATAGGGTCTCATGCTCCTTAATATTCAGAATGAAGGACAGCCATGCGCGCGACTCCAGAAACGCCACCCATTTCATATCTCACTGAAAATGCATCATAAGAGTTTCCCAGGATGTTTGTAAGTACTCCCACAAACAAACAAACAAAAATACATGTACACCAAATAAGTACATCATTCCTTATTGTATCGACAACACGGTTAAATCAATTAACGCTCAATACATTCTGGACAAGAACATGTAAACAATATCTAAAACTGTAAAAATGACTTCTGCTCATTCAACTCCGATGTCATTTCCCAAAACACCAATTTTTAACATATGCAACTCATTCCAATTAAAACAATCGAGGTTATTCACCTAGGTCTATTTACAATCAATTAGAAATATTACCATCCAAAAACTGCTTTTCTTCAAATAGATTTCATTTTCAAAACACACAAACGTAAAGAAATAAATTACATTTCATTATGATATTAGGCATGCGCTAACAATGTAAACATTTTTATTCATAGACAATGTAGGCTTGTTTTTCTTCGACGGATGTTATATCCTGTATTTAAGCGCATATGAGTAAATCTTTTTATGGCATATATCAAAACGAGAGAGAGTGTAAACGGGCGGGTTATTGAAGGCCCTTTAATTTCCACGTAAATGTTTAAAAACGTTCCACTGTCAGAATGCACAGTCATTAGATGAATGCAAGTTGGCTACAGGCCAATGGGTCTGCTGACCTTATATTGGCAGACCGAACTATATAAAACTAGGCTTAATCCCAATCACGAACATGGTTCCATATTGAATGTGAACTAGCATGTTGCATATGATGCTTCAAGGAAATATACCATGTCGCGCTATCTACCCGAAAACACGTATTCCTGATTAATTTCCACATCAAAGTAGTCTAAAATATTTACTCTCAGTAGCGGCTTAAACTCTTTAAGTTATGTTTTTATCAATTACACAACGAAATAGTAACATTGGCCGCAAGGAAATGTTAAAGGATAAATACCCCATAGACCAGGGTTATCCAACCCTGTTCCTGGAGAGCTACTGTCCTGTAGGCTTTTCACTCCAACCCTCATCTACCGTACCCGATTCTAATATTTAGCTGGTTGATAAGCTGAATCAGGTTAGTTACAACTGGAGTTGGAGTGAAAACCTACAGGAGAGTACCTCTCCATGAACAGGGTTGGAGAGCTATGCCATAGACCTTTCCATATGAAACCCTTATTAGGTTATTACGCACTTTTACGCACAAGGAACTTGAAGGTAAAATGATGCACATGTAGAAAAAAGAGATACATATAAGAGTGTGCACATACCTGTTGAGTTAGTATTTAAAGGGATAACAACAAATACATGGAACCCTGATATTTTACTAAATACGAGCCAGTCAAAGGGGCTCTGGGGGATGTGACTCTGCAAGGAATTATAAATAATACACTAATAATAATAATAATAATAATAATAATAGGCCAACGCCTTTACACTAGCTTATTAATCGATTTACAATATAACATATTTGGGGCGACTGAGTTGGGGGAACTGCTGCTCGAATAATAAAATAATGTATTTTTCGTGAAAGACCAGTTATGTCCGGCGCATCTATGGAGCTAAAAGATAAGAATAAATGCAGGTCGCACACTCCCTTTAACTACAACCGTTTCTCTTATGTATTAATGACCACACGGAACCGACGTTTCAGCACATCCATGCCTCTCCTGATGAAGCGTTGGTGTCATGCGTAAAGCAATAAATAAGAGATAAAAGTAGTGCTTGAGAAAGTGCCGCGTGAATCCACCCTCCTTTCTACTATATAATGTAATATATGCTATTTAGCAGACGCTTTTATCCAAAGCACTTACAGTCATGCGTGTATCCATTTTATGTAAGGGGTGGTCCCGGGAAACAAACCCACTTCCCTGGCGTCACAAGCGCCATGCTATACCAACTCAGCTACAAAGGACCATAAGAGATTTCTCTACTGGTCTGCGCTTCTATAATATCAGAGGGTGTTTTTCACATCGATATGAAAAATAATAAAAACAAGCTTCCTGCACCCCCACTTTACCCATGACAGTCCATGTATGCCTATTTAAGGAAAAAGTCACGCGAAAGCAGACTCTTTGTGATGGTGGTGTTTTTAATATGACTCCCTTGTTTTCTTAATCCTTGGGTTGGTCCTTATTCATTTTCTTCATTTTCATCCGTCGGTTTTGGAACCATATTTTGACTTGTCTCTCGGTCAAGTTCAGCGAGCGTGCTACCTCGTGCCTTCTGTCCCGGGTGAGGTACATGTTGAAGAGGAACTCTTTCTCGAGCTCGAGGGTTTGGTATTTCGTGTAAGGGCACCGCTTCTTCCTGGAAGACCGGGCATGCAACCAGTTGGCAGAGGGGTCATCTACAAGGAAAAGTCAGACAGACACCTTTAGTAAATGTCAAACAAACACAGACCAGAATAGGCCTAATACAGACTAGCAAGCCTAATAACATAACTAAATACAAACATGCGTGCGTACTAACAAGATTTCCATGCCAATGCTAAACATAATTGAGTTAAAGTGATATCAAAAGCCAAGTCTCATATTGCTCCAAATGGAACAGTGTTCGGTAATGTAATGGAGCAGAGAAGAGAGGAAAGTAGTTCCTCGCCTCCCCTCAGGCCGAAGGTGACCTTGGTGGGTCTTGTAAATGGGTTTAGAGGACAGGCAGTTCCTTCACTGTACATGTTTACCATGAAAGTACTTCCTGGACCGCAAGGTGTCTTTTCACGTTAACGTAACAATATCATACATGGGAAACACAAAGAGAATGGAAAAGGTCCTCGTGTTCCTCACCCCACTAGACCTTGAAAATCACCCTGTTTGTGAGAAGTGCACTCTACATGGATGGAACACTTGGAATGTGATGTTATCTCGTAAACTATGATTATCCGTATCCCGTAGTTTTTGGTTGTTGTTGTTGGTCAAAACCTCCAATCATTGCAATGCACTCCACCCTTCAGCTTGGTTAGCAGGCCTCAGCCGAATGCAATTAGTGAAGAAAGCGCAGCATCCTTATGAGGAGAAGCGATCCTCCCCCAACAGAGCCAAAAGCATTCGTACTATGAGAGACGTAAAGTGAGCAACAGAGGCTAACCCAAACAAAAATGCAGTCCCCCTCAAATGCGGTTTCTTTGGAAAGTGGATGATCTCCTTTTTATGGGAAATGTTCCAGGGGAAATATTTCTTGCTGTCTCCGTGGAGACGCCTCTCCTCTCTGGTGGCTTTCTCGGGAATGCATGCTATGTATTTTCATGTGGGCCCATCTACATTTCTTCTCAGTTGCTTTTGGTATAACAGCACTGTGTAGAGCCTGCATGTTGGGCTACCATGGCATTCAAATGGCCTTGAAAAGCTTAAACTGAGAATATCGTGATTACTCAAAAGGCAGTAGGGATATAAATCTCCCAGGCATGGCATTGTAACGATTGCATCTGCAAGTGGACACCAATACCTGTTCCGGGGCACTAGAGGTAGAAGTGGGCTTTGTGACACGCAAAGTGGTGCTTCGCATTCCCCAAGTACATAATCACCTAGTGTCATTCATCCCGTGCAAGACAAGGCTTTTCCTGTCACTGCATGACAAACCATCCAGTGCTATCCCATAACGCGTATGGATATGTGAAGGGTTATAGCTGTGGCCAATGGATCTGGGCATTTCTACAGATAAAAAAAATCTGGGCTCATTGAAGCCGATGGCCATTTCTCCTTGGCTACATACATGTAACCAATGTAGGGAAATCTAATCGGCCCATGCCCCTAGACACGCACTTTAATACCACATCAACGGTCTCCAATATCCTAAATCGTATGATGCAATCCTATTTTTATCATGAAAGGAAATAACCCCCCGGGGATGATTGATAACCCTGTAAACCTATCCGTTGCTGGCGGACACGTCGGAGATAGAGGTGTGCCATCTAAATACTTATGAGACAGCTCAATGCAAGTTTAAGAGGGTATTGTCGCTGGATAATCATGGGGTGGGGGTCTGATTTGTGACGAATGTTGGGATGGAAACACATAATGGCTACAGACCGTTATAATACCATCATGTCTCTTTGCAATTTTACCTTAATTAATAGTCTGAGAAATTGACTTTTCGTATATGCCAAGAGAGATTCGTTATTGCATTTCTCTACGATAAGGTTGCATCGTATTTTATATATTTTTTCCCCGAACTGTCCCAGTGAGCCAACATACAACAATTAATAGTGATGTTGGCTGGTCTTATAACTTAATACATTTCTGGGGCAATAACTTTTTTCACTCACGAGCCGCTGCTAGCACAAAGAGGGACGTGTAATTCCCAACTTCATTGCCTTTGCACGTAGTTTATTCTGGAATGCCGCCCAGGACAACACAAAGGGGAATTCTGTTGCGCACCATCCATTAGAGAGTTCACGTTTGCGTGAACCCATTTTGTGGATTAAAATCAATGTTCGTCAGTCCATGCTACTCGAAAATGACCATCAGTCAGAACCTTGACCCATCCAATTAAGGTTATGCCTCAGATAGCCTATATTTATGGTATATCTCTGTTTCCCGGTGCACCAAAACGTTACCGGGCGAGCACGCACAGCCTATTTCAACAAGACCGTGCTTTGCAGAGTAGCACACATAAATAGGTTTCTACTCCGGCTCGGCTCCAGGCCTGATTAATATCCAGCCTGATCTTATGATGCAGTGTTGGTAAAGGACAGAAAATGATTTGTATTCTGTCAAGGCAGCCATAGGCATGGCTAGAACAGTGAGTCAACTGAGAGTAGTGGCCGACATCCTCCACATAATGTCATATAGCTCAGACAAATGAGTCTGCTAGTAAAAAAAAACAACAACTGAGAGTCTCACTTGGAAAATGTTTCAGATTCTTTTTCTGGTGTTAAAGAGAAACTCTTGCCCACTCAACAGTCCCAAAGGCATCAATAAAACTTGCTTTCCAGATAATGTCGTCAATGCGGTCTCTTTGCCAAAATAATAATTGAAGAAACGAACATATAGCCCAATCCCCCACACTCCACCTTCTAAACGACATTAAACGTCTATAAATAGACTACTGCCATCAGACGTGAATGAAATAAAAACACGTTTCCCCTTAGAGAGGATATTTACACTCAAATATTGACTAGAGTTAAGAGGGCCTTTCTCTGGTAACTTCTAATTCTGCATTGGATAGACTCTTGGCACATAGTTCAATAGTGGGACGTTTTTCTTGAGGTGTTGTTCAGTTAATACTGGATTAAAATAAGCTGCTGAGAAAATGAACGGCACTAAAGTGCAATTGAGCGCAGAGAACCTGTTCTCAGAGGCTGTGTGCCAAAACTTACACAACTCAGTGTGAAAAGGGCTGCAGTAAAATTATATTCACTACCAGTTGGTCCCCAAAACTAAGGCAGGTCAGCGCAGAAAACCGCGCACGTGAAATGTCGCACTAATCCAAAACAGAGTATCATCCATACCTTGACCAGATGTATGTATAAATGTATGATAATAATTCTAACTTAAACATACATTGTAAGTTAGACGCACACTACGGGAACCAGATTTGGTAGTGAGCCTCTATGACTCGCAATCTCTTTGTTCCTGTTTTATGACCGCATTAAAAGCTTTACAGACTGTTCACTTCCTCGTTTTATAACTTACTTTGATCTGGCCCGTCTTTGTCTTCGCTAACTTCACAAATATCCTTATTGTCCTCGAATCCGGAGCCCTGGCTGGAATTCATCTCTCTTGCCGAAGAGGATTCCAAAATGTACTCGTGTCCACCGATTTTGGGGGGTTCCCCGAGGTGTCCCAGTAGCGGCTCCATCTTGACCTGTCCCTGCCCGGGGAGGGACTCCGAGCGCGGAGCGCAGTCGAGCCAAGTGCGTATGTATCGGGTGTCGGTGGAAGGCACGGGCTGAGTCGGTATGTATGGATGGTAAACCGCTGGTAAGCCATTGGAGGCATGGGGGCTGAAAGGGCTCCAGGACGAGCTAAAAACTGGAGGTTTAGGCTGGAAGCTACAAGAGGGGAATTCGGGATGCTCGCCATGTCCCCCCGGTTGCCTGGAGTTGGAATACTGTACATTGGAAAACCTGGCTGAAGTCGGATCTTCGCTCTCGTGACTTATTATAGAGTCCACATAATAGTTGCTCAGAGTTCCAGAAATTGACATTCTCGGACATTATACAAAACACGGTTCATTGAATTCAAAACATGTAGGACAGAAGTCGTTTTTTTACGCGACTCCCCTTCAACGAGCGCACGAACAAAGTAGAGCTGGGTTGCTGGGGCTGTGCGCTCGGAGCGAAATGATTGGTCAGACTTTTTTCACGACCCTGATAAAGCGTCAATGGGGCGTAAATCAATCCGCCAAGGGGCTGCACCTCTCCTAGCACTGTACATATTTTCCTCTCTAAATAAATTGTCTTGTTTATGCAATATGCAAAATGGGAGTGCGTCCATATATATGTGGGTATCTATAGGCTGTCGTAGAAATATCCAGTTAAATGATGGATCCCAAGGATATTATAAATGCATATTGGAAACAATGGACGACAAATAAGCAACCACATTATTTTCTTAATCAAACTGATACATGCATGCGTTTTATGGAACAAGGCCATTGAATACATATTACGTGTATGAATGCCCAATACAGCATCAGAATCAAAGTAACATCACAATACTATTAAGGCGCCATTATTTCTCTATCGCTTTCATCTCTGGGTGTCAAATCAAATCAAATGCATCTCTCTTACCTATCACGTTTTATGTTTTAAATCTTCAGGTTTTAGACCTTTATTAGTTTGTTTTCTTCAAATTTCCGTCTGAGTTTCCTCTGGTGTAGGAAATGTCTATGTTCATGCTTTATTGGCAGATTAACAGTCATGTTTCTTAACGAGCGCATTAAACACTACTACGTGCCAATCCCCTGTCTTTATAGAATAAACTACTTGAACTTTTTGGTCGTTTAATACTATAATAAAATGCTACATCAGGCAGCTTTGATTTTTATAGACCTGATATATCGCCTGTGGCGGGGACCGTAAACGACTCTGCTGTAGCATTCCTGCCACTGACAAAAACGCTCACTTCACACTTAGACACAAAAAGTAAACACGGAAGAAATGAGACTAATGAGACTACACCAGGATATTCTAAAACCCAGCGGAAGAGAACGATTTTACTGATACAGGGGAAAGCAAAGAAGACTCGTAAGTTAACGGTTTTGGAGACAGTTCATATTTATTTCTGGCGGCTTTCCACGTATTGTGCATGACTTGTCACATTCAAGCGGGTCAAAGCTTTGGCCTCGGCCTTCACTGCTCTCTGCCTTCCACTGGCTCAGGTGCTTGCAACTAATGCATTTCAGCTTCAGAATAACTTCTATCACTCGCAAAAAGAACAGCAATATAGAAATTACCTACGGCTGATTAAACTTTGCCTTGTGTTTGCACTCGAACATATCTGCAGATTTATTGAGCACTAAATATCCTAACAACTGTTATGTTAAAAATATAGGATAATTGCAAAACACGAAAACATGCGAAAGGGGTATTGGGTAGATGAGATTCATATGTAAGGTGATTTGAATGTTTTTCACAACATAACTTTGGGCCAGTAACCGAAAGGTTGCTAGATCGAATCATCGAGCTGACAAGGTACAAATCTGTCGTTCTGTCCCCGAACAAGGCAGTTAACCCACTGTTCCTAGGCCGTCATTGTGAATAAGAATATGTTCTTAACTGACTTGCCTAGTTAAATAAAGGTTAAATAAAAAACAGCATTGCATGTTGCCTTCCACTGGCTTGAATGTTGCAGTGATCATTTAATTAACGAACTCCACCAAATACCCGCTGTGCAAAGTGCCAACAATTTAATTAGATACATTGGAGTAGTAAACATTGAAAACATTATCTGCAAACCGCACGAAATGTTAAAGAAAATGTCAAGAGAAACGTTTAATTAATTGTTGTAGACTATCGTAGTAGACTATGATGCATTGAGCATAAAAATGTACACAAATTATACTCAGACTATTCTTAATTTATTTTGATAATACATATTGGCAAATACAATTTGACATGGTAAATTGAGAAATACAGAAATCGTAACAAAATGTAATCATTGGTAAGCAGATAGGCCTACAAGTTACAATAATAAGGATTTGATAAAACAAAATGGTTCAATCAACTTAAAACAAACCATAAAATAAACATATTTATCCAAACTTATAAGTCATCATCTGATATTTCTGTTCTCCTACAGAGGCCCTCACTTTTCAATAAGAAACCTGATATTGGCAGGAGTTATAACAGCTATCATATAGCCTCTCCAAAGCTATGGGCAACACTAGTGACGTGGAAGTTAAATGATACCTTATGATTATGCTCAGGTTCTTTATAACTGTTTAAAGACACTCATAAAGTCTCTTAAGTGGATTTCCGCACAAGAGAGCTAATCAAATTTTGTAGCCTACACTCGTAGAAAAAGGTTCTGGATAGAACCAAAAAGGGTTCTTATTGCTTGCTTCAGACATGGCACCCCTAAAGCTTATATGTAGAACCCCCGTAAGGTTCCATATAGAACTCTTGGGTTCCATTCCATACAAGGTTCAATATGGAACCAATTTTATTCTATATATAACCTTACGGGGTGCCATATATGAAGCAAGCAGTAGCAGCAGTAGGCCTATATAGGTTAGTAGTAGAAGCTTCAGCATTAGTATAGCATGCAGCTAATATTAGCCTATATGCTAAATAGTATGCAGTCTGCAGTTCTTTCGGGGATTGTTGCTACTAGCCTAAAGCAGTAAACAGTAACCTACACATTTGAGCAATAACTAGACACAATAAATCAGCGTTACATTTCTGTGGAATGTAAAGTACCAGCCTTTAAGATATTGGACTGCATTATCTATCCTGATCAGATAAAATATAAGGACAAATAATATATATGTATATATATATATAAAACGCAGTATCATGAAGTTGAAGTGCAAATAAGGGTCGTGTTTTCGTGAATACTTTGCTGAAATAATATTACAGATGTGGAAGTTTGAAAGTTTGACATGACTGCATACAAACACACTATGTCTGTTAATGACCGTTCTGACATGTACATACTCTGTCATCTTTCTGTGAGACCCCTCTGGATAAGCCTTAAAGGGATACTTCAGGATTTTGGCAATGAAACCCTTTATCTACTTCCCCAATGGCAGATTAACTAATGGATACCATTTTTATGTCTCTGCGTGCAATTTGAAGGAATTTGCTAACTAGTGTTAGTGCAATTGGTAACTAGCATTAGCACAATGACTGGAAGTCTATAGTAACTGCTAGCGTGCTACTCGAAACCATAGACTTTCAGTCATTGTGCTAGCGCTAGTTAGCATTGGCTCGCGAAACTACCTCTAACTTCCTTCATAATGTATGCAGAGACATACAAATAGTATCCATGAGTTAATCTAACTCTGGGGAAGTAGATAATAGGCTTCAATGTCAACTGAAATGCAGAATGCAAAGGCAGATAGGGCCTAACCTGTTTTAAATTCATTGCCATTGAACGTGTAAGAATCCGCCTTCAGACCAAGTTAATGAAGTTGTTAGGTTTCATGATGACAGATCTCTCTCTCTCTCAAACACACACACAACACAGAACTCACACACACACCCCCGAGGGCCTCGCTCTTTGTACAAGTCCAAAAAGTATATACTCTTTCCCATGAAATCATCAAAACAAACAAGAAAAAGTGTATCAGCCATTCACGTGTAACAGTCATATTCCCAACAGAGACATTCCTGTGGTAACATTCATGGTAACTCTTGGGTTATAGATGAAGATGTACCTTCGGAAAGTATTTACACCCCTTTACTTTTTCCACATTTTATTGTGTTACAGCCTGAATTTAAAATGGTTAAATTGAGATTTTGTGTCACCTGCCTACACAATAGTCTATAATGTCAAAGTGGAAGTAAGTTTTTTAGAAACATTTACAAATTAATTAAAAATGAAAACCCCATTGTTATGACAAGCCTAAATAAGCGCAGGAGTAAACATTTGCTTAACGAGTCACATGTTAAGTTGCATGGACTCACTGTGTGCAATAATAGTGTTTAACATTTTTGAATGACTACCTCATCTCTTTACCCAACACAAATAATTATCTTTAAGGTCCCTCAGATTCAACCACAAAGACCTGGGTAGTTTTCCATTGGCTCGCAAAGAAGGGCAACTTGTTAGATGGGTAAAAATAAATATAAAATACATTGAATATTATAAATTGCTCTTTGGATGGTGTATCAATACATCCAGTCACTACAAAGATACAGGCGTCTTTTCATAACTCAGTTGCTGGAGAGGAAGGAAACCACTCAGAGATAGAAAATAACTAAGGATGGATCAACATTGTAGTTACTCTACAATACTAACCTAAATGACAGATTGAAAAGGAAGCCTCTATAGAATACAAATATTCCAAAATATGCATCCTGTTTGCAATAAGGCACTAAAGTAAAACTGCAACAAATGTGTCAAAGAAATGTACTTTATGTCCTAAGTACCACTCTTCATATTTTCTAGCACAGTGGTGGCTGCATCATGTTATGGGTACATCTGCAAAGACTATGGAGTTTTTTTTTAATATAAAGAAACAGAATAGAGCTAAGCACAGGAAAAATGTCTAGAGGAAAACCTGGGGCTGCCTGCTTTCCAACAGACACTGCGAGACAAATTCACCTTTCAGTAGGACAATAACATAAAACACAAGGTCAAATATACACTGGAGATGCTTACCAAGACAACACTGAATGTTCCTGAGTGGCCTTATTATAGTTTTGACTTAAATTGGCTTAAAAAATCTATGGCAAGACTTGAAAATGGTTGTCTAGCAATGATCAACAACCAACTTGATATAGCTTGAAGGGGGATTCTAACATGTATTGACTCAGGGGTGTGAATACTTATGTAAATGAGATATTTCTGTATTTAAAATGTAATAAATCTGCAACAATTTTGAGAATATATGGTTTTACTTTGTCTTTATGGGTATTGTGTGTAGATGGGAGAAGAAGAAAAAACATTAAATCCATTTTGAATTCAGGCTGTAAGACAACTAAATGTGGTATGTCAAGAGTATGAATACTTCGCGAAGGCACTGTATATAGACCATCAATAGTAATGCTGTAACATTTATCTGTAGGAAATAAACGCATTTATCAAAAGCATATGTGGCTTCTGAGTTTGTTTTTGTTGCTTTATTGAGAAGTTTGTGTTCACAACGCAGAAAAGTATTTTAAAAAATGGTGAATGATATTTGTCTTGTATTACAAAGTTAAAACAAGATAGAAGTTAGAAAATGTATTGTAGACGGTAAATGTTAATGTGCTATTAAATGGCCTGCAAATTATATGAAAGACTTGCCCCTGACGCAAAGTATAAACAAGCTGGGGTGAACATGAGGTAGAGCCTGGTGCTGGTGTCTTTAATGGAGATGGTTTACAGCGTCTGGGCCTGCTGTACTTCATAAAATTTATTATTTTAGAAGAAGCGTTCATCACACCCAAGTGTACGCAGGCATTTTGGGGGAGGCCTAAATTAGCAATTTAACTCTCCACACGCCCATGTGCAATAAATTGACTCTTGGGACGAAATACATGTCAACAATAACAACTCTTTTAGATAATATTGAATGCAATTTTTTTGGTGCAATTACAAAATGTAGGGTAGTGCGCAGACATGTGGAAACGGCGTATTCTCGTTGTTGTTGCATTCGTCCATTACGCAAGAGCGTTGGTGTGCAGTACTGGAGTAATTCAGGTAGTTTCAGGTTCCTGTGATACGCGTCCAGCCCAACAACTTGAAACTACCTAAATCACACAACAGCTTGTCTCACATATTCTCTTCAAAGACCTTCAGAGAACCTGGTTGAGCCACTGGACAAGTTCCCATACCTTATAAACGTGGATGAACATCCATAAACGTTATTCTTCGTTCCGCAATATGAATAACATAAACAAAACTGTAGCCTTTATTCCATGTACACTAGCCTACTGAAGTGATCAGCAGTTAGAAAACGAGACAAGATACAAACTGCAATACAGTAGGAATAAAGAATAGGAGCGGAAGTAGCATGCCCATGCTGTTTCATTCATGCACAAAAAGGCCTATAACGCACGTTAGGACGTCTTTGTTAGCCACAACACCAGGCAATAATATTGTAGTGAAAAGTACAGTACTATAATCCCTGGGACACATCTGCTACCCTGACTTCCTGAGTCTACAATAAATGCCCTGTCAATTGCCCCTGATAAAAATCTGGAGACCGCAGACAGCGTCACTAAAATCGTGCGCTCTTCAACATGGCGATACTAGCAGGAGACGCTACACAGTCTCCTTTTGAGATAAAATGCCAATAGCTGCATATCCAGTGTCCACTGTAGGGAAGTTGCGGCATGTGTTTTCCATCAATATTCATATTCAAACAATATTATAGAAAGTGCATGCAGAATGAAACCATGGATCACGTCAACGACGTCGAATGAATACATACATCTAGATAAAAACGGAATCAACAGGGATTAAATAATCTTATGTAAACACGAAATACACGTACGTTATTCGTTTTTTTACTACGTGCAATGGTTATCATGATGATCTGGCATAAGGCTATACGTTGCTTCTTATTTCTAGCCTATAAATGCCAGGTCATAATTCCAGCTCGACCCATCTCTAACAATCTGGAAGACAAAAATAAGAGGAAATTCTATGTGGAATGCTTGTCGGTCAACGCTATTCCCAGAGGGCGTGAAAGACTGGCCTGTGCGTTGGCTGACAACCCCGCACACCAGCAGCGGAAACTCTGGCATCTGCAACTTGGCTTCTGTTTTTCTTAAAAGGGGAAAAAAATCATGTATTTTGAATTCAGAAGGTTGGCCACAGTAAATGGTGGCCACTGAACCAAGCTAGTGAAAAAGGGGGAAATAAAGTTAAATCCACAAGATAAATGTAGGCTAAACTCAGAAAAGTATATTATATACATTATTCTTTTTTAAATATTTGTTTTACAATTAATCACTCCTAAATGAGATTAAATTGTTTTCAATTAGACCTTGCATAAACCAAATATATGCATTGACATTGCTTGTTAGGATAAGAACATTACACCATACAACTAGGCTACTGCAAACCACAAATACTAGCGTAATAATAATAGTTACAGCAATTACAATCATCATTACAGGAAGAATAATCACATTACTCGAGCTCATATGACCTGGTAGGAGAAGGCTACTAGGAAGAGGGATGGGCTAAGGGTGGTAGTGGGTGTCTAGAACTAGTAATTATTGCAATGGGATGTACCCAACAATTACACTAAATGTAATGGTGGGGAAAATATTTATTTCAGCAGCTGTATGTTTTTCTCCATCTATCTACACATATCGAAGTTGCAAACTAAGACATATGGGAACTGGGGAATATTTATTCAAGCAAAAGTGATAGGCGAAACTATATAAAAGCAAACATTGATAATACAAGACAAAAATATATATTATATCCCAGGCTTGCCTTTTGGAACGTCAAGGGCTCATGTGCGTAAGAAAACGTTTCCCTATTTCACGGAAAGAGTAACCTTTAATTCAAATGCTCTTTAGAAAACATTTGTTTGTTTTTTTATACATCCAATCATGCATTATTGTAATCAACACACTCTTTGTTTCAAGTCAAGCTATCTGAAAAAGGACTCCGTATAAACAAGAAGTAATGTTTTAAATCCTTCCTATTTTACAAAATTGAAGT
Source organism: Oncorhynchus masou masou (assembly GCF_036934945.1). NCBI lineage: Eukaryota > Metazoa > Chordata > Actinopteri > Salmoniformes > Salmonidae > Oncorhynchus > Oncorhynchus masou. The sequence goes on along the minus strand of NC_088226.1, from coordinate 18,092,541 downwards.
TCAAAATATTGTGCTTACTGGTGCACATTTTTCAAAGCTTACAAATACAATTGCGTCCGCAAATAAATAAAATAGTGCTCACGTTATAAATAAAGTGATCCTTTCAAATTGGCTTCCCATAGCCTAGCATGAACTGTAAACAATAGTCTTCGATTCAAGACAGTGGCCTATGTCTGGCAAAAATACAAATTAAGCAACGTTGCAATCATTCTATTGAGCTATCAACAAACAACTACAAGACAATAATCAAATAAAGTGCTTTTATGAAGGGTGTTGCGGGACAGGGGTATGGAGAAAGAAAAAGCTTTGCCGATATATCTCCTTCATGGAAAAACTCAAGTGTAACCGGTAACAGCCACCACATCCTCATGCAAAGTGTATAGGACATAGATAGTACTTTCATCCAGGTCATCCTTCAGATCAAGGCCTCTACCACATCCTTCAGTATATGGTCCATCCTATCATTGACGTTGCGTCATCTCGTGTCACGTCCATGTAGGCCTGTATCTGCACACCATGTTTGTGAGGAATCAGATTGGGAAATGCGTGACCGAGTCCCTGGTTCTGTGTTCCCGTGTCATCTTCTTCATCTTCATGCGGCGGTTCTGGAACCAGATTTTGACTTGACGGTCAGTGAGGTTGACACTGCGAGCGATCTCCAGGCGGCGATCGCGAGTCAGATACATGTTGAAGAGGAACTCCTTTTCCAGCTCCAGTGTTTGGTATTTGGTGTAAGGACAGCGCTTCTTCCTCCCCGCCTTCGCCCACAGCCATCCACAGGTTGCATCATTTTTGAATGTTGCATCCTCTGTCAAAACAAGACAAAACAAGTCTTTAGTGGTAGACTAGCAGAACGCAAATTCTTTGTTCCAGGATATGCATATTTCTATAATGCTTCCGCGGGCATTACCTGGCTGAGAATTTCAGTTTATTACGGGATATAATGTCACATGGCATGCCTCTCTCCCCATATGAATGTATGTGTATGTATGTGTGTGTGTGTGTGTGTGTGTGTGTGTGTGAGAGAGAGAGAGAGAGAGGTAGTACAATTGTTTTGTGTTCTATTTTGTCCTCTAATTCACCGATTGCTAGTTCTCTGGTAGTTCTCTGAAATGCAGGGTTTGTTATCACGTTATCAACGAATTACATTCTACTTGGGCGTGAATTGGGTATTGTCAAAAGAACAAACTATTATCAAAAGGACAAATGGAAATTATGTAGGACTAGACATGCATAGGAGAGGCATAGGAATAGGTCGGTACTGAATTTAACGACTGTTGTGCCTACTGGAGTAAATTCAATTTGCCTAGCAACCCATACGTCAAACAAAAAACGATGCTAGACCCATGTTTGCATCAAATCTATTACACATCTCAATATTTTCCTATGTTTCATTTGTAAATGGACAAAAAGCTGAGTATTAGTCTATCTGAATGTAGCAGATGATGTGAATGGTGTGTAGCCTTACAGCGAGGCATAGGCTATTGTTAGGCTAAATGATGCTAGCCTACTGAATAAATCATTATATGAAAAAGCTCTGATCTTAGTAGGATATAGAAATCAGACGATTTCACACAAAAATGTACAAATTAATTGAACATTTTAAGTAGACATGGGTTGTTGTTGACCCATTAATCAGTCTGTTTCACTAGGCCTATAATGACAATTTATTTTTAATATGCCAAATGCCGTTGGACAACTTATTTCGACATTTACTATTGACAAAATTACGTAATTTTTGAACACTCAATGGTAAATATTGTCATGTGTGATGACTTTACAACCTGAGTTGAAATATGTAAATATTTGGTTCATTGGTTAACGTCCGTGTTATATGACCCCGTTTTTAAATTGGATATTTTACGGCACCTCTCAGTGCTCATTTTACGAAACTATATACATGTTAGCTATAGCATCTAGCATTGCAACAGGCAAATAGAAGCTAGCATTAGCTTTAGCCTACATTTTATTGTGAGACTGAGTCAGTCGGTTATAGCCTACCCTAACATAAACCTGGGCCCACAGTCAACTGTAGGCTACACCTAGCTAACTGTCCCTAAACACAAAAGAGACATCCGCTGTTTTGATGTTCAAAGGAGCGCACAGTAAAATCGAGTGCAATTTAGCCTGGCAGGGTAGTTCCGTGCAATAAATTAATTTTGAGCAATGGCTCCCTTTGTCCTCTCCTCTCTCTTCCCTTTAACAACCTTAGTAAAAAAAACACCTTGTCTCGATTGACCGGATAATGTTTTACTGTGGCTATTGCCATGGTCGCGTTCTATCTTTTCAGAGCTTTTTTAAAACTTTTCATTCCATTTACCCACCTTGCGACTCCTGTCTGGGACCTTTATCGCCCTTGGGTAAGTCTGCTGGGGGCTTGTCTCGCCGTAAACCTATGACTAAGTCTTCCGTGTTGGTCTGACTGCTGGCCAGGGTGATGCTGCTGCTATCGCTTCGCTGGGCTGGACACTCACTGCTGCCCAACGCTAAGTCATCAATAACGCGCTTGATGTCAGTGTCTGGATATGGCAGCACCGGGAAGCTCAAGTGGTACAAATGGCTCGAGACTGAGTGAGGAGTGCGCGGTGGATTGGTCGTGGGCAAGCCGTGCACGCTGTTGTTGTACTCCTGGACTTTGAACCCGGAGTATGACTGCTCCGGGCGGAAGTAGCCCTGAATTGGACCAGAACCACCCGTCATGGAGCCCATCTCTGACATTAGTCTGGTGAAGGCAGACACGTCCGGTGACGGTTTTGAGTGGTTGTCCGGTTCCAGCAGCAAATAGGAGGAGTCGTCTTTTCTGTTTGACGCGCTGTAAGGGCACGCACTGACCTGCGGCACTCGGACCGGGCTCAAGTGTGGCTCGTCCCAGTTCAGTATTCCCTGGTGGTATTGGTATCGAGGCTGAGCCATAGCTTCTTGCGGCTGCAACGGCTGGTGCTGGTTCATTGTCCCGGGTATGGCCGTGTTTGGCACGGAACCCCAGTTATGTTGGACTCTGCGGTCCGGGTCAGGGTGGGCGACAGAGGGGGGCTCCTTTGGACGACAGTCCACGAAAGAGTTAACCAAGGACGCCGTGAAAACGAATCTCTCAGAGCATGACATTGCTAGGACATATTTTCGCGAAAAGAGTCTGGCGAGCAGCTTCCTGCAAGGGACCCAATAGCGTCTGGGGTTCACGGGCAGGCTCCTCCCCTTGCGGTGCTGGTTAATTCAAGCGCCTAAATCTGCTATTGCCAGAACTTCCTGTTTAATTGATTTCTGTAATAGGTTGCAGATTTCTTATCCATTCTCATAGAGCCATAGCTTATCTTTAATTTAATTAAATGCATATCGCCAATGTGTCAATGGAAGTAGCAGAGTTGTTTTCAAAATGGCTTTCAAAATGGCAGAGATTGACATGTTGTTCACTGCTAGATGGAATATCTGCATTCAATTATATTTTGGACATAGTGTGTAATTCACTCACTCGGTTTAATAATATATTTACGCCTGGCTTGCCTCTATTCCAAGCTGTATGAGCATATTCATATCCGTTCTTAACGTGTAGGATTAAAGCTTTCAAATGTGTTGTCAAAATTAAGCAGCATTTCGCTTCGGCTACAATCCTTTGTTAAAATGGCAAATTTATCAGTCAGATTTATGCCTATAAATTCGACGAAATGTGCAGCAATGTCATATACATCGCAAGAGTTATTAACTCAAATGCACGTCTAGCAATAGCCTATCACTTACATCATTATGCAGACATTATGACCACATATCTTATTTTAAATGGATGATTACTTCATACTTTGTACAATCACACACTTATTTGTGTTATAGTACAGGTTATATACAGTGCCTTAGCCATGGCTCCTTATAACCTAATGAGTCATTGCTGTTGATGATTTATATTCTGTAAACGTTGTTTTATTGTTTGTACATAAACCCCCCAGCTTTACAGACAATATTGAATTTTTCCAACAATGGATCAAATATATAAGGATTCATCTTGTAAATGTATTTTTAAACGCTGTATTGTTTAGTAATTATACAATAATGATAACAATAGTAACAACTAAAGCCTATAGCTATAAAAGCAATAGTTATAATGTTCTTACCTTTTTAGCAACACATCGCTAATCTACAATTGTTGTCATTTATGTAAAGTATTATTTCAGTCACACCTATAGACACTTTAATATGGCATGAAAACAATAATTTAATGCAGGACTGTCTTTCATATTTGGTTAGAGGATAGGCATTTTCTGGGCACACGAACGAGCTGAAGTAAAAACTAACTGCAGAATTTTCGATATAGGCTATCTAGTATTACATGTTTGAAATTACACGAAATTAAATGTCATGACCCATAGTCTGGGTTACAACTAAGCCTCAAATTGTAAAAGTATTGTATTTTTTTAAGCAGCAACATTTTACTGGATTAGGCAATATTGCGCGAAGAAAACAGCTGGCATAGCTGGTATGTTTAAAAAAATAAAATCCAACATTATTTGTCACATGCGCCGAATACAACAAGTGTACACTTTACCGTGAAATGCTTACTTACAAGCCCTTAACCAACAGTGCAGTTCAAGAAGAGTTGAATAAAATATTTACCAAATAAACTAAAGTAAAACATAAAATAACAATAATAATAAAAAGTAGCACAATAACATAACAATAAAGAGGCAATATACCGGGGTACCGGTACCGAGTTAGTGTGCCGGGGTACAGATTAGTGACTATGCATCGATAATGAACAGCGAGTAGCAGCGGTGTACAAAACAAATGGAGGGTTTAATTTCGAAACACGTGCGTAAATTCTGAATTTAGAAACAAATGAAACCACCTGTATGTCTCAACGATAAAATTATATGTGCTCTTTGATGCCAAGTATGCGCAAAATATGTATCCTAAATAGACAGGCCTAGTGCTCATTCAACAAGGCCCAATCAATGGAGTAGTCTACAGCATTGATGTGAAAGGTTTGATGAAGAAAAAAAAAGTTAAGGGACAATGTGCATGTTGAAAATTGACAGAGAATACAGATACTGCTGAATGCAAGTAAAGTTTATAGTTAAAAACGAGGTTTTCTAAAACAAAGGGACATTTGAACGTTTTGGAAATCTCCCCGAGTCAACATCATTTGTGGCCTCCAGATGTCACTGTACAGTTGAATCAATCGAAGGGCTCATGACACGTTGAATAGTGGGTACATATATAACATTGTGAATTTGTAGGGCCTAGAAGTTTATACACCTTTCTTGATGCACTGCATTTACAGGCTAACTAATACAACATGTTGGCTTTGGACAGACAACAAAGACTGCGTGCAACTAATTAATAAATATGTAGCCTAATTCTTACATTTCACTAAATTATAGACTAGCCAACTGATCAAAACTAAAAGGTCCGTATGCTATAACCATATTTCGTACATATGAAACACATAGCTAAGAAACATAACTTGCCTACATTCCAATCGAGTAACAAAACATTTTCTTTCTCGCAAACCAATAGGCCCTTGCGACTGTCCATCCGATAGAAATTATAGATTCGTTGCAGGTAATCGTTTTGCTAAAAAGCACATTGGTCAACAAAAGCACTATTGCAAACTGATAGCCTAATGTTTCATGATAAAGTCTATTAGCCTACACATGTTAAGGTCAGACTTCGACAGAAGAATACATAAGCACCGTGTCTGAGGAAAATATAGCCTACATTAGAAGAAAAACAACGTTCAAACTGAGAACGATGTAGAAGTTTGTATAAAACGTTTGCATGGGCGTGGAAGGACAATTGTTACTGCTTCGGCGTTAGTACTGCATAGGCCTGCACATTTGTCGTTAACATAGGTCTGTCTATACAACTTTAAAAGCATCACCTATATTTAAATTATTTATATTATATATAATTGACCTATTCTACAGTAGGCCTACGCTACATCATTCAATGTAGCTTTAACTTGGACTGCACACGTAGCCTCGTGGGATGAACTGTTCCCATATTTTTCTGTACAGCCTGCCCCATGGGATGGTAAATAATAACAAGAATAAGCTATGGGAAGACGTATTAGCCTACAGTAAAACTACACTCAAAAAAAGTGACCAAAGCTTACCAGACTTCGAGGATATTGACGTATTGACGTAAACATCCTTGGATTAAAGCTGTATGCCTCTTGATCCATATCTCCCTTTGCAAAAACGAATCCAATCGTTTCCGGCGGGCCCTTGGCCTCGTTTGTATTCCAGAAACTGCAGTTTTGACGTTGACAACCCCAGTCTCATGCGGCTGTTTACTTTTTGTCTGGCGGGCTGCACTAAAGCAATTAAACATTTGTGGGGGAACTTGGAATGATGGCCATGTCCTAGGAGCCCAGATAGAATACCATTTTATATACAAAGTACAATTTTAGACCCAACTTTTTTTTGTGCAACGAAGGAACGACAATTTATATATTCCGAACATTCCCTCTTCATAATCACAAAGAATTGCTCTCCAAATGGTGACACTAACGACAGCCAAACTCGTATAACTGTATCCATGACTACGGAGCCCCCAGATTGCTATTAAGTTTTACAGCTGATAAAGGCTCTAAATACTATGCCGCTGCTCTGGAAGGTAATGGAATCGATCTTATGCAGATATTTCCTCTCAAAGCTGGAATGCTGGGCTTTTTTTTTAAAGACAACCCCACCATGCATGAGTCGTTATCTATATAAAAAAAACGACTGGTTTTTATGAAAATAGAATTGTGAGTGCATTGCTTGCTGAGAATAGTAAAATAGTGCATTAGTAGAATTAAACCATATTATAACGAGCTGATTTGCATATCTTATAATCAGCACAATGCAAAAGTCTAACCTTGAGGTTGGAAGGTCGAGCGCGTGCACTAAAGAGTTGAGTGCATGGGCTACATTACTGGAAATCGCTATTCATAGGCTATGTGCTACTCACTGCTTCCTCAAAAGAACACGAGTCAATATTTTCCAGCATGGGGTCTTTGCCAAATTCCCAACACGGGTATTGGTATATCTGTTTGTCTGGTATAGACGAAGTCAGTAGCCTATTCGTAGGTCAAGGATTGAAACAACTCATATAGCATAGTAGTCTAGGCCCATGGCGAATTCGGAATCTCCTCTGTTTAGCCTTCGTTTCGACTACTCACGCAATAGATACACAAAAATGGCTATTAGAACTGAATGTTTACCTTTAATACTGTAAAAATCTTCAGCGGTGCACACTTTTGAAAGACTATGTAGAAATAGATCTAGCATGCTCCGTGCAAAATACAAGAGAAATAACCCACTAAGCAAAAACTGGTAGAATCAAAGTTGTTTCACGTCATTTAAAAAACAACAACTATGTGATGACGTTGAATCAACGTGGAAAACGTGATTGGATTTGCAAAAAATCATCAATGTAAGGAAACGTCATATTTCTTTCACCCAACTTTGAACCTAAATTGAATGACATGGTGACATGTTTTGTTGATTTCACGTTAAATTCAAGTTAGTTGACAACTAAACCAAATGTAAATGAAAATCACACGTTAAACTGACGTCTGTGCCCAGTGGGAACGACAGTAAGTGGTTAACTTTGGGACATACGGACATGGACAAACCCACATGCAAGTTCTGCTATCAATTATACGTTTCCTGTGCCGTAAACCAGAAATGGAATGGCACATTTGAACTTTAACAAGTCTTGTCTGGCAGATGACCATTTTGGCATCTAACGCATGAATGGAAGTGCCGAGCAGTCGTTCAATATGAAATCCTCATTTTATATTTACAAAGCTGAACTAGGAGGGGGAAACTAAACAACACGGAATAGATTGCCTTGTGCTTAATGCAGGGTGTTTCACACATTATGAACATTATATTATATACTATAGTGCTATGTATTTCATCATTTTCAAACAGAACTTAAACAAAGTATCAACATTCTGTAAGGACCGAGATACTTCAATATCCTGCATCTGGTCACCAATAGGTTTTAGAGCATGAAGCATGCGTGTAGCCCGCCTTTACATTTCCCCTATCTCTACTACCAGATGCCCATTAGTATTGTTATCACTTGTATTGTTGTGATAAATATTACAATTTAAAAACAACAATAATAGCATTGTTGTTGTTAGTAGTAGTATTGTTGACTGTTTTTTTTTTAAGAAAAATCTTTATTGTTGTTACCGTCGTTATTCTTTTCTATTATTATCATAATTACTATTGTCATAACTCGAAAACGAGGAGAGGCGAGAGAAGAAGGCGGGGTAAATTGATTGTTATTTGTTAATGTTATTTATTTGTTATTAAGTAGCTTGCTTCTACGTAATGGGGTGTTATAAGACTGCTTTTGTTTCTTTTAATTGCATCTTTATAAGTAGATTTCAGAACAGCATGCTTTAAAACATTTGTATTGAATGATGAAGTATAATGAAGTATAATGAAGTTAACCTTTCAAAAGTCAATGGATTAATTCTATAACCTTTGCATTGAAGACATCCATTAGCACCATCAAAATGAGATGCTCTCAATCTAAAAGTATTGTATTTCAAAATTGCTCTGTATTTTAGATTTCGCTGAAGCCATCTTATTTATCCCACGAATATATGGACAAAGAGCAAAGAGCTATGCCTTTGAATTAATACTTTGAGTTGAAATACTGTTCGCCAAGCAAACTGAATGAGAGACGTGACAGTTGGAGAAAACGTCTGCCTTCGGTGTGCAATACAATCCTATGACCAGAAGGTGACAGTGTTGCCTAACTTTGACTCCTGTATTTATTTTTATTTTTATTTAACCTTAATCGTATCAAGGAGTCAAACTGAGACCAATGTCTCTTTTACAGATGAGCCCTGAATGTCATAAATTACAGAAAATACACAAATCAATATATATACAAAAATGCAAGCAGAAAAACAGGTCATAAAAAAATAAACACATTCATCAGTAATACGGTCCTCAATCAGCTTTCTGAATTGCCATAGAGGCACCAGAACATCACCTGTTAGAACATTTTGAAGACTGTTCCACAAATAAGGTGCAAGATAACTAAAAGCTGATTTATGTCTGCCAAGGTCTGCAGTGGAGAGTACGTGTGTCTGCCCCTAAACAATAAGGCAGTGAGAATCTACTCTGTCTACTTATTGCGACATAACTGATACATTTGTCACCATTTAAAGTTAGAATCCTGAACTTAAACAATGAAAAAGCTGTTACCCGCCTCTGTTTTAGTAAAAAAAAAAAAAAACTCAGGGATGTACCTGGAGAAATGTAACCACTATCAAATTCATAGACAGAGCTATGGATCCAAGGACTGACCATCCATAATGTCAAAATGATTGCTGTAACCATGTTTTAAAGCTATACAGTGTTTATTTACATTTATATTGTTTACAAACGTTGGAGTAAAACAAGCCTATATTTTGGGTTCTGGTGGGATACATCCGTTGAACAAAGCTCATGAGGCATTTAAGTTATATTCTTCAAGAATCAATGGGTATATATCCTCAATTTATAAGTCCAAAAAATGGATTTAGCAACTAAGGATACTAGCTTTAATCACACATGCCCAGATATAGACATTTAAGTTTCACTGCAGCATCTGTCTATAATGGGGCCTATGATGGACACAGTATACAGACTGTCCATGGAGATTACAACCAAACATTGTTTTACACAAGAACAAATGTGAAAAGCAAACTCATCACAGAATGTGTTTGTCTACTCCATCCAGGGCCGGCTCTAGCCTTTTGGGGGCCCTACTCAATATTTGGTTGGGGTGGGGGGGGTCATTTTTTATGACAGCCGAGAACAAAATGTACGTTTAAAGTTAACATTTTGCCATGACTTATGCCATGAGTGAGAGTGACTACCAAAATCAATGGGGGCCCCTGGGGGTAAGGGCCCTTGGGCACGTGCCCTGCATTTCCGGTTGGTACTCAGATATGATTACTACAAGTTTAGATAACTGGCTAGACTAATTTATCAATCTAAAATGTGTAAGCTGACCGCTAATTGAGTGACTGTCAGTGACTGACAAAACTGCTGATGCACAACCAAATTGACTAGCTTACACACTTTTGGCCCAAACACTGATGATTTGGATGGTCTGCTTGCAATTAGCATATTAATCCAATTAATATGGGCAAAATCTGTCTTAACAATGACACCCTGTACAGAGTCTCTCTTCCAACATGTTGATATATCAGACCACAATAGACATGGTTTTCAATTCAACCCACAATTCTATCAAGGGCACTTTCAATGTCATCCAAAAATCTTCCTCTTCATCATTGTTCCATTCTCTCTATTAGTCCACAGCCGTTAGATGTATTGTTCTGGTGTGCCCCTCTACCCCTCTGCCATGAAAGATGCAAGGATGGGGTCCTCAATGATGAGTCCGCCTTATTATTCACGATTCCTCTGGAACCTGGGAGACGGAGAAGTTGATTGGTTATTACTTCAGCCTGAAAAAGGCTGTGATGAAATAAACATGCTGATAAGAGAATATTCATAAAGTATTTTCCTTGGTTTCCACTCTGCCTACTTGGCATGCATGCAGTATATTACATGGACATGATATTTATTTGAACAAAGGCCCAATATCTAATAAACTGCATTCTGAATGGAAAGGGTGTTTTAGTCATGTTTAACCTGTTGGGCAGTGTTGTCTCACACTTAAACATCAATGAAAAAGTATGAAGAACCACACACTGTATATTCTACTGTACATGGCCTACAGTAGGCCCTACCAGCACCTGTGTTAAGCAATCAAACATCGATATGTAAAATGGTCGATAGGCAACCCGTGATCTCATGATGGATGAATTAAAAACTACTAGGACTGACTAACATTGATATTTATAACGAAGCCACTAAGCCAGTTGATCAATTCAAAATCATGCAAAACGCATGTAGGCATATGGGCCTACCTCTCAAATTGGAACCAAAACTGCACAATGCGAACAAGTATTTTCCAATAACTCCTGAGTTTTATTTTGTATTAATATATATTTGGTGACAGCCAATCTAGATCATTGGACAAGGGTGAATTATTTTATAGATATGTATTTCAGTGACTGTATTGCCTCCGACAGACAATTACGATGGGGAACACACGCTCAATGTCCCGGGTGCCTATCAGAGCGAGAACAATTCAATAAAGAGCCTTCCTGTAAAACGAGCAGCCTATGTCGTCACTGGGAAGGACCGCCGGGTTTTTCGGAATCGTAAAACACTAGGCCGTTCTCTAATCAGAAGCTCTCGCTTCAAGATCGCGTTTGACCTTGAGTGACCGTGAAAGAAGACAAAACCAAGAAATTCGCTTCTGTCTGTGTAAAGTATCGTTTCTATAACTCTCTTTATTCTATTTGATGTCAAATCCCGATCTAAAGATTGGTATATTTGGTTTGTGAGTGCGGTCTCTGCACAATCCCCCTTGAAGGAGAATTCTTCCACCGACCTCATGGTTAGCCAGCCTACTAGTGGACGCTTAATTGCAACTATCTGGTTGCATGTCACTCAAAACGACGCAAGATGGCAGAAGAGAGACGACCTACTTGAAGACAAGGACGTTGCTCAAACGTGCCTGTCTCTTTGATTATGCATACGAATTCATGTCAAATGTACCAATCATATTTTAACACAACTATATTCTACATGTTTATAGTGCAGCCTAGAAGTGAATAAACAATTTTAAATAGTTAGGCTACCCCAACAAGAAGTCCAAATTATGCCTTCCTGCTTTACTAAGTAATGGGAAATAGGCTATTAACCAAATATGAATACAATTTGAATACATTATTTTACTTTTTCATGTCAATCATCAATCATCACATTGTACAAAATCAAGAGTAGGCTATAGAAACCGCTGATGCCCAAAATAAGTATTCATGATTCATGAAGATTAATCCGTACGTGCGTGAAGCTAACGATAATGTCAGAAAATATAGGCCTAGACTCTGTGTCTGGGAGCACGAAATATACTCATATGATTTGAGAATTCAATTGCAAAATCCTATTTAAAAAAGGACAATTAAACATCCATAAAATAAGAACGCTTCTGTTGTATACCTTTCCGATAGTATTATTGTTGTGAAGTAGTTTTTACAAGATGAACATGGTAGAAAGAAATTCAGCTGGAGGTAGGTCGACTCAAGAACATCTTAGACCACACATAAATACGTTTTTACCATTCTCATCTTATCCTCCTGTATTGTTCCGCACAGATTACGTAGGACCAGATAACATCCAACATTTTAATCAAGATTTGAAAAGATAAGGCATAGAAGAATAACATAAATCTAAATCGGAATTGTATACAATGCATGTTATTGTCATGGTTAAAATGTAATAGGATAAACAAACAGCTATTGTCTTTGAACGGCTATCAAAGCCTCTAGAGATATTTCATGCGACAATGAGAGCAAATATTTTTATAACGCAAAATTACAACTCAGTATTGACATGTTTTCTAACGAAAAATAAGGTATTGACATGACACAGCATATGCCTATGCATAAGAAGAAATTGTTCATTTCGACGGATACACAGGAACCCGCATTGCAGTATTTTGGCAGTAGCTCTTTCAGTAGCCTAGATTTTTCATTATAAGCAGTGTGTGTGCAGTAGTTATTGATAATTCATAATTGTATTGCTACCTGTATCCTATCGTTTTCTACATTCAGGCTAAATGTATAAACAGTTCAACAACTTTCAATTGTAATCGATTGGTCATATTGAAGCATGCATTTGCGAGACTCTCTCTAGAACTAATAGGGTTACATTAGTATTTCTTTACGCACTTATCGAAATAAATAAATTGGTAGAATATTACGTCTAGAATTTATATCACAGAACCACTAAACGTTTTGAATAGTGTCAGAGGTCAAACACAGCAGGTCTGATTCATATCTCCAAATGGGAATGCAATAGACTTGTATCAAACATGTAACACAATTCGGATTACAAAGATTGCATTCGTTTATCCATGTCCGTTTACTTTGTTCACCAGATGTTACTTAGACTATATTGACCAATACAGCTATGTCTATATATCTTAAACGGGCACAATTCTGACGTTCCACAACAATTTGTATCCCAATGTAGGATAATGGAATGGCTTTTAACCCGGGAAGCTATTGCCTACCGCAAAAGAAAATGTGATCAATTATGGCTGTAGAGAATGAATTAACCGAATTACAAGTTATTGACGATTTTGTGTGTTATTGTTTTGGAAAAACGTTAAAATACACAACGGCCTGCAAAATCCAGGATAACTAAATCAGGCTATTTTGTGAACTGCGGTTTCGCTGATACACTCCGACATGGCATCAACTCTTGTCCATTATAGGCATGCCTACACCACTACCCCCGAGAGCAATGTCTGGCGTGAGGTGTTGACAAACCACCCACGTCATGATACAAAATGCTCTTTTTACTGGCCCTCAAAATATGGAATTTTCGACCAGGAATGCGAGTGAGGTCAATTGGGCCTCTGCTTCTAACACGCTTCTGATTCGTGTAGGGCACCTCTGCACTCTGGCGCGGCCCAACACATCTGGACCACATCCACGCGATGCCAGCGGGCTAGTGCACTGGGCTGCTAACAACATCCACGCCTTTCATTACGATTCTAGCTCCACCACTCATCCAGATGTACTGAGTCCGATTTTAATGCTTGTGCAAGGCATGGAGCAAGGTTAAAGCGATAGTTTACTCAAATGACAAAATTACACATTAGTTTCCTTACCCTGTAAGCAGTCTATAGACAAGGTATGACAACAATCCATGCTTCGGTGTAGTTTCCCTGGCACTGTTTCCACATGCTAATGTTTTTCAATTTGTGTCATGGGACCGATATTAGCATATCTCGCGCATCATGTCCAAATCATTAAAAGTATCTCAAATGATTTGTGAAGCTCAACAAAGTCATATTTAGATGTTTTGAACAAAATTCGTCCCATGAATTGAATGGGATTTGTGCCACAAATGCTAAAACATTCGCATGTAGGAAGGGAAACTAGACCATGGCTTGCTAGATATAGCAACGTTTGTGTTATTTGGTCCGATACTGAGGACTTGGGACATAAAATTATTTTCGTAATTGTAGGCCATGAGTTAATATGTAAAGCCATATATGATCATTGACAATATATTCAGCATAATGTTATTGAAATGAATTATTGGTGGGCTAAATAAATCCAAATGTAGCTAACAGCTATAACATAACTAGACTCTACAACTGGAGGTCAGTGCGTAAAGGATTTCAATGACAGGGAAAATGACGGAACCAATAGTTAGCCCAGCACAATGTAGAACATTTCCTCACTTTCTTCCAAAACCAACTCCGATTTATAAGGTCAACATAATTGTAGTGCCCCGTAAAATTTCACAGATGAGTTGTGTGTTGCATGCCAATACATTTGGTTATTTTACTGCGTAGTCTTAAAGTTATGTTGATCTCGGTTTAAGTAGGCGGGCTTTTCCACTCAATCAGAACGATGCTATGATGTGGTTTCATTGTGCGCGGGTGGGCTGGTGATCATTAGCGCGCTCAAGAGTTCCAACTCGTGTTCCTGTTTGTCAATACCAACACCTCTCCCGCTTCTCCTAGTTCCCCTGGCGACATAAGAAAAGAAAGCACAAACCTAACCGGATTCAAGATATACACTGAGTAGCCTAGCGCATGGCCAAACGGTCCATGCTCTCACCCTTTAGTATAATTTCCTCCCATATTATTTTCAGTATAGTCTTTATTCCTCTTAAATATTGTTTTTTTAACCCTGTAGGTAGCCTAGCCTTGTCTTCCAGAGCCCCATTTATTCAGCCATACCCGGCAGCTGAAAACACAATAATCTAGGCCCGGTTTGCTGGCGTATGGGTCCTATCAATAACTTTTGGCATGTCACTCTACAAGGAAGGTAAATAACGGCATACGAATACATACCTAACATGATAAGAGCCTTATCAATTAATCTTAATGACTCTCCTTTCTCAATGTAATGTCAGTAAGTATCCAGCTATTGTCTATACGTTTGGTAGCTTATTAATGGTAATATGTGCATTCGAAAAGTTTGTAGACATAAATATTGGACACCTAACTGTTCAGTGTGGTGGAGGGCGTATGTGACATAAAACAAATATTTAAAACAGTTTTAAAACAGGGTACTTGGTAGCATTTATATTGGACACCTAACTTTGAAGTGTTGTGGAGGGCATATATGACAAAAAATAATAATATATAAAAATTAAAATGAATATTCAAGATTCAGACATGTAATACACATTAGAATAGCCTACAGTTTTTATTTTTAAATAGTTAGAGCTAACATGCGTAATAATAATAATAGTATGTTGGATAAATATAGGGTAAACAGATAAAAGTTATTGAAAACGATAGGCCTATGTGACTTTTGAACATCTACACAGTGCAAGGCCAACAATTTGTTTTGCTCAACAACAAAAAAAGGCATTTCAGTTATGTCCTCCGAGTTTTCAATCCTAAAATGTGGTGTAGCCATATCATAGTGAGCCGTTCAAAATAGCAAATTTGACCACTTATATGGGCAGTAAGCACGTACACCACCAGAAAATATATTTACAGTTGAGTTCGTGATCTATTGGAATAGTGTTGGCACCAGCTGATGTGGCTGTAAGAAACATCATTTGTTTCTACAATCTATATGCTCTTTATAAAAGCACACATTTGGGGAAATTCTAGCTCAGCTACAGTTTAGCTAGGCTATTAGTGTTGTGCTTTTTTAAATGTATCTTTCGATGGGGATTTTCATCTATGATCTTTTCCCACAATATCATCTTACATGTGTCTATTGTTCATCTTTGCAAATATTGTATATAGATATCGCCTATGTTTTCATGTGATTTTGACCTTGTCCCCATATATACTATATGGGAATGCAGGTCTTATTCTCAATTCATTAATCCATGTAGGCCTGTGTGTCACCTTGCAGCTCAGGGAGCTCAGACTGAGCTGACCACTAATTCTAGGTGCATGTTGGAGGCCTGGTGTGTAGAGTCATTTCCTCTTCCTCCTGCATGCAGCGAATACGTTTTGAGCCTCAGGTCTATTGACCACCTCTATCCAGACAAGGGCCAGACTACTTATTGTTTACAAGATGTCTCAAGTTCAACTGCAAAGTCCACCGTGTAACAAAAGACTGTCCTCGATGCAGACTAGGGGGAGGGGGAGTCTGCAAAGGGAAAGAGTGTAATAAACGGGGGAAGGGGGACGAGGGACTGGACGTGAACTTGAGAGAGAAGAGTCTGGCGCATTCTTGAAATGAAGCATGCTCTTGGGACGGCCAATTGAAGATATATTTACCTGGAAGACATCGCGGGATAGAGCTTGGACTCTCCTGCTTGTCTTCAAGCAAGCCACCAAAAGCACTGTCAAAATATTCCTATTTTAACAGATTGACATATTAATTAGCAATCTGCCTTGTTTAAAGAAAAAAAAAAACATATTTTAAAGCACACTCAGGAGTTTCAAAGATTAGCCTGAGTGGCCGAATGTCTCAAATCTAGAATATGCCTAAAGTTACCATGTTCAAAAAGTTTGTGTAACTTTCCTATCACAGTAGGTCATATTCTAGAAAATAATTCTAATTGAAAATAGGCCTACTGAAATATATATCTTAAATGTGCTTCCATATACCCTTCAAGTTTCACAGATATAAACATTGTCCCTGTCAAATACATCGAATAAAGTATAGTAGGCCAAACTACGATATTAAAGCATAAATATGTGGCATAGCCTGTCCTATCAATAAATTCGTTTTGAGCGTCACACATTGAGCGTCACACTTCAGAGTTGGAATGCTGTGTGATGATGATAAGATCTGTTGCCTACTTCAAAAAGCCACGAGATGCTATTCTTTGTGGTTATGTTACAAGTTACATCTCTGTGAATCTTGAGCAAAGCTATAGGCTATACTCCTAACCCTGATATTGTATTGGTAGTTGGATATCAAGCACACTCAAGTCCCTGAGCTGAGCGTTTGTGTTATGAGAATATCTTAAATTGACTAAAGAAAAATGTCGATCACAGTGAAGACAACGTTCAACAAAAGCCAAAATATTGCTTCAGTACTGCGGCACTATAGGCTACAGCGTCAATCTTCCGTCACTCCGGAGTGGGATAGGCCCAGATGTACGTAAAAGGTCTTGAAGTGGCTATAGACCATACGAATTGGGAAATGGCTATATTTCCTATACACTGATAAAATATCGACCAATTACAATTTATTATTGTAAATAGAAGAGTAAAACAATGAATTATAGGGTCTGGTATTTCAACTGAGGGAAAATGCAGCTTTATTGTATTGCTGGTGGAAAGCTACTTCCGTGCTTGATGCTCATATTGTGCGTTTTCTAAAGGAGGAGAAGGAACTACCATTAAACCACAACGTAAACACAAAGCAGACGCGCCGTTTGTTAGAATGCTTTTGTCAAGTTCAATGTTAACCAGCGGTGGAAGGAAGGGTATTCTGCATTTATTGCCTAGCACAGTTAGGTGCAAGGCACGTCTAGCCTACGCTGTGTTGGTCTGAAAAGCAGCACTGCACATGCCGTGAAATCTGGACTGAGAAATGACTAGTCCATTCAAAATCTCCATGAATTGGCTATAGGCCATGTTGATAATCATTTATTCTAATACACAAACTTAATCAATAAGATATACTGGGGGGAAATACATCATTCAATTGTATTTAAAACAATGGAACTGAAATAACGACATTGCAAATTTGGTTTCAAAGGGCATGCATTGCTATTTACTGAGGCTTACCTGAATATAAATGCTACGGGGCACAAAAAGCTGCACACTCAAAGTGATACAAGCGCCTTAGGTTGTGTTGAAATAGGCCTATGAGGTCTAATAGCTGTTTTTATCGTCTTATTTTGGTATCGTATGTCAAATAAATTATGTTTGGTCTGATAGTAGCACCAGGATAATATCATAAAATGTATGGGTTTGGGTTGGAATACTAAAAAACTCAGACGGGTTTCCAAAAGTCTCTCGCAATGCGTAAAGCGGCACAACAAAAAAAGTGTACAGTGTTCAACGGGCTTTGATATCGTTCCTCTCAAATTCTGTCAGGATCCAATACCAAGCACAAACTTCCCCAATCAAGGTTGGAGCATTAGATTAGTGCTTCAGCTCGTCTTTGTAGTTGTTGCATTTATCAACGGTAAAGTGAAACAACCTGTATTATTATTGCATGACTATGCTGGCTGTCTGAGCGTTGCCTAGGCTACATATGGCACATATTATGGTACGCCTACGTCTTAATCAATGCGCCGGTAATGTATGTTTTAATCTGAAATTTCGCTCCGCGACATTTTTCCATTGGCAACATTCCCCAAAAGTGTCTATATTTCCCCAACAAGCGAAATACATGCCTATGTGGTGTGTCGACTTGCATTTAAAACAGAGCACAGCAAAAAAGAAAGCAACAGGACGATGCAAAGGTGATGATGCAAAGCCTTTGAATAACGACGCACCTTTTACACCCTGACTAATCTAGACCGGCGTTAAGTGCAGTATGCAGCCGGAGCGCGCCTTAGCTCTGCTCACCATCCAACAATTAAACTGTTTGGAACCGGACAGATGCGTAAATCACGTCTCAAAAGACTGTTAAACAGATTATAGTGCGTAAATCTGCTTATCCAAACGAGCGAACATTCAGATAATAATATGTCATACAGTTACGCAGGAGGATAGCCACTATGAGATCCTCTGAACACGAAGGGAAGCATGTGTGGGGCACCAAGGCTAGAAGCTACTTTGAGGACCTTTTCCATAACAAGAGTGACACAAAATAATGTTTATGTTGTGAGATTTACTGTATATCCGAGATATGGACAACTGAAGATAATCAGATCTAGCATAACGGTGGCTATAGGCTATTCATAGGGACATAGAAATACCCCGTTCCCCATGAAAATGTTCATGATTAGCGTTATTGCTGATCTGGTAAGCACGTGACAGACAAGGTCAAGGTCAATGACGGATTAAGGAATTCTGCAGTTGCCTCATGCTCTTTTTTCTTCTTGAACATAAACATTCCTCGTATCCACCGAGAACAGGATATATAGACTAACAACCAATATTGAATATGCAACTCATTTCTTGACGCTTGAAGTGAATTTCATTTGTTTTAGTTTGCATTTAAAGGCCTATATCTATAGTCAGTTTAAACTTTGTAGCCGTATTTGACTGATTTCGTGTTGAATAGGCTAGTAATTATGTTTATTTAAAAAAGAAAATAGTCCTACCAATTAACAAAATCCTGTCTAAACCATTCATATATATTTTGAAGTAGCCTATTGGCCTAGGCCTGCGTAAACCTCCAAGGGTTCCAAGAGTATTAATGAAGCAGTAATAAGAGCATCAGTAGGTGATGCACGTAAGGCTAAGTAATAACATACAACACATTATATAGCTAGCCATTTTAAATATGGCTGTGTTTGCAGGCCTTCAACTTTCAAAGTGTATTTAAGCAATAAGGCCAGAGGGGATGTGGTATATGACCAATATACCACGGCTAAAGGCTGTTCTTATTCAGACACAATGCGGAGTGTCTGGACACAGCCCTTAGACGTGGTATATTGACCATGTACTTTAAACACCAGAGGTGCCTTATTGCTATTATAAACTGGTTACCAAAGTAATTAGAACAGTAAAAATAAATGCTTCGTCATACCCGTGGTATACTGTAAGAGTACACCACGGCTGTCAGCCAATCAGCATGCAGGGCTCGAACCACCAGTTTATAATAAATTATATATTTGGCACAATTGACACAGTAGCTTTTACCCATCGCCAAAATCAATAGCGCCAGGAAAACTGTTATTTGGCACGAAAAGCATGATGTTATTTGTAAAGGGTATTGATACTTTAAAAGTAATATTTTTGATGCAGCTTTCATGATGGAGCATATTATGTCAAATTAATCACCAACTTAATGCGTAAAACTCATATTTCAAAAAAATGTATAAACTGTTTGAAATAACTTTACATTGCACTGGAATGTCTGAACTCCATTTCTTGGTCTTCGACCATCCCTATTTCAATGTGTACATTTACCAATCATTATTCTATTTTATCTTTAGCTATCCCTATATAAACAGGGTTTGCAAACATAATCACATATATAACACATATATTCCACGGAGTAACATTTAATGTATACAACATACTGGGATTAAAACAATTTATTAAGCATTACGCTATATTTTTTTAAAGTACTGTTTTACAAGCGTTATAAACAGTATAGATTGGGAATATGATTGCATAATACGTTTTCTATTCTACTGCAGTAACAACATTGACATACCTAACATATAGCCTATATATACCTCCATGTATAGCACGAGTTAAACAGTTAAGCAGACGTAAGTGTTACATTAAAGCAGGCAAGTGCTGTATTTACAGGCCTCTAAAACAATGTCTTTAGAGGGCTTGGTTCTTGTTTTATTTCTTCTTTTCTAAAGACGAATTGGCGATGCAATTGCGCAAGCAAAATAGCACACCAAATCCCAATCCAAAAAAAATGTACCACGTCGACGTTTTCTTTCCTTCATTTTTTGTTCATACAGCAAAAACAATGTCCCTCGTCCAAATCGTCTAGGTCAAGCCTGACTGACTACGGCGCACTGGTCTTGACTTTGGCCACGAACTTCTTCTCTTTAACTCTCCTGTTTTGAAACCAGATCGTAATCTGCCTTTCCGACAAGTTGGTTCCTGCTGAAATCTTTCTCCTCTTATCTTTCGTGATGAATTTGTTGGCGGCATACTCTTTCTCCAGTTCCTTTAGCTGCACCTTGGTGTACGGAATCCTTTTCTTTCTACCGCGACGAAAGGAGTTGCCATCGTGTTGGTGGGCCACTACATCTGCAATGGACAACAAAGAGAAACTGAAGTCTGTAAAATGTGCATTTAATTCTATAATTCAGTCTTTCTCATTGCAAGGGATAACCCATGCTGCGTTTTTGAGAAACGGAAGTGTATAACTGCCTACATATTGACGAATTAACAGTACAATGAGGTATTCAGAAACTCAGAAAACCAGGAAGACTACAACGACCAAAATGGTCGCTCATATGAACGTGCATGCCTATACCGAGAAACATATTACAATTCAATACTCAGCCCAAACATGCGATAGAACAAGGGATTGAAAATCATAATGCATTAGATGGCTTGCGATTAATGCACAGAATGAAAGGTAATTGTATTGCGTAATCATGCATTAGAAAAAGCTTGAATTAATTTGCCTCATATAGGCTATCCAACCCATGTCACAATGTGTCCCATTACAGTAATCTAATAATCTACTAAAACAGTGTGCAGAGCATATGTTTTTACCTGCCAACGCAGATTTCCAAAGGTGTCCGGCTTGACTCTGGTCCTTTGAGCAGTACATCTGGCCGCCCCAGCCATTCGTCAGTGCCCACGGCTGGTAGCTGTCCATTGGAAGCAGCGTGTCGTGACGGGGCTCTCCTGCCCCGAGAGTCTGCACCACCGATACGTCCAGGTAGCTCGCCATGGACTGGTAGGGGCTTGGGTACCCGTGGTAGAACGCAAATTCTTTAGCCCGGCTCGGATATTCTTCAGATGTGACCGGGGTGTCCATGTATTTTTCCGCAGAGTAGCTGAGCGCGCTGGGCTGGGTGCAGGATTTGAGCGAACCCCGCCCCATTCTGCAGGGATAATAGCCGTTGCCAAAGTACCCATAGGGTAAGGGACCTGTGGAGGAGCCTTGAGGGACCGCGGGGCATGGTGTGCACTGTTTGCCTGGTTCCCCGGAGCTTGAGCCCGATACATCCACCGCGGAGTAGCCGGAGCTGTGCACCAGGCTAGAGGGGTGACCCCCCAGAGCGGAGTGGGCCATCAGATTCCTGCACTGGTTGGCCGCGAAATTGCCGCTACCAACCAGACCCTCCATGTTCTTGTTCAGCTCATCCAAGTTGTTTTCATACACAAACATAACCGTGTCCGCCCAGCGAGGATTCAGGACCAAGGAGGTGGTCATATCACGCTCACCATTCGGACGGAGAATTCTGTTTCAAAGACCCAAGTCCAGAGTAGGACACCAGGTTACATCCACAGCTGGATTGACGCAACGGACCAAGACTTGGAATGGCGCGTCTCCATTGGATGAAAAGCTTACCACGTGATAAGTACAACAAACCCTTGTTGGGGATGTCAGTCAAATACATTATTTCGATTGCTTTGGAGAAATGACACGAGATACTCTTCATCGTATTGTTTTGTCATTTTCTATTCCCCAATTGTTGTGTTTTCTGCGGTTTCCATGAACACGCTGTCTGGAAGAAATAATACAATTCAACCTCTGACTACAATTCTGAAGCACAGCATTTCAATAAAAACGGTGTACAAAAGCCTTTCTACATGCATTTCGTACTGGATTTGTAGGGTGAAAAAAGCTTCCCAAAGCTCAATGCGCCTAGCTCTCCAAAGGCCAGTGGAAGCAGACCAACTAGCATGTAGCCCCTAAGATAACCATGCAAAGGATTACCTATGTTAATTATGGCACGTCAAGCAATGATGGCATGAGGACTATTTTACCTATGACATCTATTGAATGCGCAGAAAATCTGGGAATGAATCACTTTGGCAATCACTCCAACAAAAGTCTAGTAATAATGTAACCCTGCTTGTTTTGTTAAACGATTGCATAAAAATCATATTGGCCTCACATAGGGAAATGGTAATTCAAAATTAACACTGTTAAGACATACTTTTAAAAAACTTTCACACAGAATGACTATTAATGTAGATTTTACCACAAAACCCAACAGATTATGTTACACTGTTTGCCTTTTTGGTTTGGCTTTAATTAGATCATGTAAAATGCTGAAAATTTCCCAATGGTTATGGACATATTTAAAGTCGTATAATCGTCCTTGCCAAATGCATGAAGAAAGTTTATCGTTGTCATAAAAATATCCTTTAAGCATAACATGAGATTGCATAACTGGCACATTTTTTGGGGGGGGGATTTTCAACTACTTTGGACGTTTAATAGTAAATTATGTGCGCTTTTAGAATATAGGTAGGCAGGTAGCCTAGTGGTTGCTGGATCGAATCCCCGAGCAGACAAGGTAAAAATCCATCGTTCTGCCCCTATAATGTTCACTGGTAGGCCGTCATTGTAAATGAGAATTTGTTCATAAACTGACTTGCCTAGTTAAATAAAAAATAAAATGAGTGGGCAAATACTCATGTGCGTAAAAGTGGTGTTTAATCTGAAAAGTAGCCTATATGCTGCAATTAAAAATCCTTTACCTCTCCGACTCTGCTATTTTGAAGGTAGGCCTGATGTTATCTAGTATTATGAAAACATATGTCAATCTTCTTCTGGAATTGCTATCAGGTAACGAAATGTACATTTTAGCTCGAAGGCGCAATTATGCATTTTATGGTTGATGTGCGTCAGCGAGAGACGCACAAGGTCCAGCGATATGGACAATGTTTCAAACAATATAACTATAACGAAGACGTTTCAAGCTTTAAAAATAGGTTAAACTAGTGGCTGATTCTTCTCATTAGTCAGGATTTGTACATTGTGTTTAAATGGGATAGGCAGAAATACTCTCTCTCAATCTTTACCCTCTACCCAGATTATTTAAGTCCAACAACAGCCCCATCGCCTCACTCATTCCAACCCTCACCGCACACACGCGTGCACACAACCCCTAGACAGTAGTCTTTACATAGGGATCAGAATAGGCCCTCAAGGTCAAGGCCAAGTTTAAAGTGAGCCTGGCCCTCCCTGAAGGCTCTGTTTAGGCCGCCACCGACCAGGCCAGACCAGACCAGACCAGACCCGCCCCTGCCTGAGTAAATGCTCAAGTTCAAGGTTGCCTTTGTCTGTGTGTCATCATCACAAACACACAAGGCACACAAATACCATATAACGTTTGTAACCAGCACCTTCCTTTCATTTCAATCAAAGATAGACCTACAGACCACAGGGCAAGTGACTAGGCTAGCCTATATACGCTCAATTAATACATGATTTATAGAATAATGTATTAAGATTACTCTTGAATAATTGTGCAATAGTGCAGGATGAGATTGCAGTATGTTATGCTGTATTTGGCGCGTTTGTCTGCTATGTCATGTCTCATGCGTACCGCGTCGATGCCACGCGCCTTGGCTCCTGGAGGTGCAAAGCATCCGCCTAATGGCACATGTTGTACTTGCGCACAGAGCTACTGTACGCAGGAAATGCCTTAATAACCCTTATTGTCAAACTTCCGGCCCAGTTGTCGAGGCTCATAATGACTTCACAAAGGGGTCGGTGCATTTCACGGTTGTCTCTCTCTCCACGAAAATAAAAGGCATTTTCCTATACCCAACTCCAGGAATAAGGAATGGTAAGTGTCAAAACGGATTTGTAACCTAAGTAATATTAACTGTGCGTAATTGCGCAACTAACAAGGGGAGTGACTCGGAGGGAAGACAACAATAGAAAGAGTGGTGTACACGTGCAAATAAACTCAGGTTAAATATTTCCTAGGAGGGTAAATAAAAATGTATTACCAATGCTTTGAAAACGGTAATATATTCAATTTCAAACTACTTGTCCATAAAACATATTCATACCCAAAATCTATACAATAGCTAGCGTTATTTGGTATGAGTTACTTGCGAATACAGTAGGCTATACAGTTTGGAAATAATACATTAAACTATTAGGCTCCATCGTGGAATAAGTATGATATCATGCAGTTACTAAAGTTATTGAGGAGAACGTGTCGTGCGTGATTATAATGCATCACCAAACATGAATAGGCCTCACCAACATTTTTTTGTACAAAAATAGATGCATGGAGCCAGGAAAAAAAACGGACTTGTGCGTGTGGATTCGAAATGTAGATACTAGACATGCCAATGACTATTAGGGTTAAAACCCTGGGCGTTTTGAAATTTACCAAAACCATATCTTGGAATTTAAGTGCTCTCTGGAATTTAAGAGTTCTGTATTCAATATTTGAGAATGATAAGGTCTTAAAAGTGTGATGTAACGAGTAGCCAACAGCCCAACACAATATGGTTGTGTGCTATTTATTTGTTATGGCAATTCATTATTTACATCCAAGAACTGTCTGATCAGGTATGCTACGAATGTTTAAAAACAACAAATAATTCCTAATACACAAATAAATGCCAATTATTCAGCAAACTAACCCTTTGCAAATGTCATGTAATTTCCCATTGCACCCTTGAGCACTTGGCAGAGATGGCGTGTTGCGATGGCCTCCCATTTAGCCCCTTGTGTGTTTCTGCGCCTGACCCATTTGGCTTGATTCTAAACTATTTCCAACCCTCTGTGTTGAGAAGATACGTAGCCTATAACTTTTCTTCCTGATGAAAATGCTGAATCCCGACATTTAGATTTAATTTATGTGAACAATGGACATAAATATGGCATCAACATTCTGAAAACAAGACCCTAACAACGAACCATTGGGTGAATTATCGACGAATACTTTCCATATAGTAACTGTTTTCTTTAAATATGAACCAGATGTCAAAGCAGCCTTTTACAGTATTTGCAATCTCTAAAGAACCACCATTTGGTGCAGAGGACAGGTTGGGCGTTTCACCTCAAGTCACTACCGCAGGCCTGAGGCTCAACAGTTTAATTAGAGGGGCCACTCTTTCCATGAGGTCTAAGTCCTCAATGAGACTTTCGGGATACATTCAATTACCTAATAGTAGGCTATTTGTGTTTTCTAAAGTGGATTCGTGGAGCACAATACATACTAATCAAAGTAACCTAGTCCATTGCTGTAAAGTTGTTCTAGGCCTACATTTTGTCAACTGAATATTTGCAAAAATGCAAATGCAGCAACATGCTTTCATTTACAGCAGACATGGTGGCAGTATTGTAATAGCCTACAGTTCTTGGACACTAGGCATGTTCACGTTATTTTCTATTTTCCGTGTCTTTACCATACTGATCTACCGCGCACTGAAGATTAAACGTTTTCCTAAATTGAACGTCATATAATATTATGCACCATTTTAAAGTATGCTAGAGCCTGTCTATTCAGTTGAAACCCTAAATAAAAAAATATATTGACGACTGAGAAAACATAGACATAGCTGTATAGACTAGCCTATAGTTTCATTATTTTGATAATTTTTCTGCCCATGAAACATTGTCCATGTATGGACCTTGCATGCTGAGTCGCCATTATAGAGGAGTGAGTATAACAGGGAGGCAAAAATACATTTTCCTGTTTCGTAAATTAGTCGAAAAACTATATTTTTGAAAGCAGATTTTGGTTGAGTTTTTAAATTACATTTTCAAATAGCTGGTTAGACAGCCTGACATGCGTGAAAAAATAGATGTTTTTATTTGTTTGTACTAAAAAACGTGAGCTACAGCCGTGTAACTTCCATTTTCACGCTTCACAGCCATTAAGATCAATACTTAAGGCTTCAATTCTAATCTTGAGTTTTACGCAAGGAAAAAAAAAACATGTTTAATCCTATTTGATCTGCAGCATAATCAACTTCACTGCTTTATCGAAACTATTATCACATTTGACGCTTGCTATTATTTAGAATCAACACCATTCAACCATTTTGCTATAATTTCCGACAGAATGTTAAGCAGCATGTGGTTACTAATACATAACAGTTGTCAAAAGGTCAAATTGACAGACCAGATCAAGGTAATTTCAATGAACATGAAGTCAGGCTATTTTTCAGGCTCAGAATAATGCAATATTATAGCTGCAGTGTGGTAATTAATGTAGCTATATGCAGTTGTTAATTAAACCACTAAAGGTATCAACCAAGTATCATCAGCAGCAGCCCCAGCATCACCCCTATATATAGTAAAAGTGTAGCTAGAATAAATTGTGTGAAAAGTTTTCGGAAACAAAACCATGTTTCAGCACTGAAGTAAAAAGGTTATTGGTGCTGCTTTACTAATGGCCTTTATAACTAGTATCCCTACATAATCATTATCAACAACAACAAATCACCATCATCCTAATCATCATAGCCACAATGGTAACACAAAATACAAAAGCTAAACGACTGAATTACTGTTATTGAGCTGGTTAAACTGGGTGAGTAAACAGTAGCAGTATTTAACATGAAACCAAGTTGTGAAATATACGAAATTGAAGTTGCCCGACGGCTATTTAATCCAAATGTCCTTTATGTCCGCCAGCACCAAAGACAAGAGTGTCGAGTGTTACAACACTTTAGTAAGATAGAGTGGCTATTATGTGGTTACATAAATGCCTCTAACTGCTTCCAAATGCACCTCCATTAAATGGTTGGAATAACGATAAAGGAGTGCATGCTTTCTTGAGCTTTAGCCTCGATACAAAGTCTTCAGATTCTTCAGAATCTTCAGATTCCTTAACAAACTGTTTTACCATTTGGAAACTATTTGAAGAACTTTCAAATATATTCTAAATGATGTTCCCTGTCTCAGATACATACTCAGCAATGATGAAAACAACAAGGGCAGTGTGACGCATCAGACACAGGCAGCCTGTCATTGTATTCGCATAAAGATCTTATGAAAATAACCCTACTCCTTCGAAGGGAATCATAACGGATCATTAGCACCAACCGTATAACTCTGACTATCATAAAGCCACAATAGAGATCATTTCAATGTCCAGTTGTCACTGTTATATGGCGTGTTATTGCAGTGTGTCATTTCAACCAGTTCACATCAACATGGGTATTGTTGAATACCAGTTTAAGTCCTTCTTTCCTATTTATAATGGAACTGTTATAACAAGTGGCTATAGTTGAAATACGACTGGTAACATTCTGTAAGAACAAACTAGCAGATGAAAAACTGTCCACTAAAGAAGATTGACTCATTCTAACTGGAAATGGTTCCTACAAGACAATACGCAGTATGACTTCTTTCAGAAAAGCTTTGATGGTACAGGAAGGAGCATAACTATGTAGAACAGGACACTACACTAAAAGCACATGTTTAGAATTAAGATAAGGCATAGACCTCTCATTATGAGTGCTTGTCCTTTACTCTGTCAGGGAATCCTAACCCAACAAACATGCATGTGTAACTAGCAGTGATGTCTGCGGGAGGAGTTGGAAGGAAATTTTAGTTACACATCTAAAGTTAGGACTCAGACCTTAGATAGTGTGTGTGTGTTTATACGTGTTACGTGTGTGTGTGTCCGTGCAAGGAATTATCTAAAATCATGTGGGTCCATGAAGCACAACCCACAAAAAAACAGACCCGGCAATCTGGCGACTTTCAGGAGACTGGGGCTCATTTCAACAATGTGCTGTACAGTATTATCTGGGTAAGTTACACCCAAGGCTTTAGTTCTCAGCACAACATTTCATATAATAGTTGAATAATTACAAAAGTCAATTCTCATCACCACAAAACCAGGATTCATAACTTGGGTCCCACAGATTGTTATTGAGACGCACCATAATGTTGACAAGGTTTGTTGCCTTCTCATGTGATCTTTAGTAGCAGTCTCTGAATATACCCTACACTACTCTACTGTAGACCATTCACTGTTTTTACCAGGATGCCTGCATATTGGCCTTGTTGGGCACCTTCCTTGCCATGGTTTAGGGCAGGGGTATTCAACTCTGACCCTACGAGGTCTGGAGCCTGCAGGTTTTCTGCTATACCTGAAAAGTAATTGCACACACCTGGTGTCCCAGGTCTAAATCAATCCCTGATTAGAAGGAAACAATGGATAAAATGCAGTGGAACTGGCTTCGAGGTACAAAGTCAAGTTGAAGGGGTTTAGGGCCTTAATGACAAATATACACTCAGTGGCCAGGTTATTAGGTACACCCATCTAGTACCAGATCGGACCCCCCTTTGGATACAGAACAATCTGAATTCTTGGGGAATGGATTCTACAAGGTGTGGCGTTCAAACATTGCTAAGTTGGTATCAAGGGACCTAACGTTGTGCCGGAAAAAGATTGCCCACATCCTTACACCACCGACATCAGCCTGTACCATTGACAACAGGCAGGATGGGACCATGGACTCATACTGCTTATGCCAAATCCTGACTCTGCCATCAGCATGACGCAACCGCAACCGGGATTTGTCGGTTTGTGATCCACCTGTTAGCTCGCATGATTCTTGCCATTCTTCTTCAACCTCTCTCATCAACGAGCTGTTTTCGCCCACAGGACTGCCACTGACTGGATTTTTTTGCTTGTCGCACCATTCACACCGTTGTGCGTGAAAAGCCCAGGTGGCCGGCTGTTTCTGAGATAGTGGAACTGGAGCGCCTGGCACTGCCAATCATACCACGCTCAAAGTCACTTAGGTCACTCATGTTGCCCACTCTAACGTTCAATCGAACAGTAACTGAATGCCTCGATGACTGTCTGCCTGCTTTAAATATTAATCCACAGCCACATGACTCACTTTCTGTAGGAGTGAACAATGTTTTTGAATGGGGCATGCACCTAATAAACTATGTTGAGGATATAAGACATGGTTCACAAGCATAGTGAGTGATCCGTCCATTAGCCCCTTAGTGGTCTTGTCACCAACATGCAGATTTTGCAAAGGATTTAGCACCTAAGCGAAGGGCGTAGCATCAGACTGGTTAGGGTACTTATAGGGACAGTTACTGTACCTCTGTAGGCAAATACAATAGGTACTTCATCAGAGGCTGGCAATGGGGTTCACTGATTTGGGTCAGATTTATTAGAGCCCTACACTGTCAGAAAAAAAGTACCGAATTGTACATAAAGGGGTACAAATGTGGTACCCTGTAAGGTACGTCCTTTGTATCATTAGTTATAGATACATAATTGTACCCTTGCAGTTT
Source organism: Oncorhynchus masou masou (assembly GCF_036934945.1). NCBI lineage: Eukaryota > Metazoa > Chordata > Actinopteri > Salmoniformes > Salmonidae > Oncorhynchus > Oncorhynchus masou. The sequence goes on along the minus strand of NC_088226.1, from coordinate 18,062,675 downwards.
GTACTTTAAAAGAACCAAAAGGTACACATTTGCCTTTTTAGGGTAGTACCACAGTGAAAAAGCTGTCTGATCCTTTTAAGTGGCAAAAATGTACCTATTGTGATGATGTCTCATCAAATTGGACATATAGGTAGGATGAAAACATGCCAACAGGACATGTATGCGGTCAAAATGACCATCTGCTTCTGTAGTTATTGACAAAGTTGATGGAATTACTGTTAACCCACATATACTGTCAACTATTGATCTAACATAATACAATCCCAAATTATGAGACACCATCATGGCAAGTAGTAACTAGGCAGGCAAGTTGAGCCATGACTGAAATAATACATATTTAAGTACATAGTTTAAGACAGAAGGCAACGTAGGCTTCCTCCTTAGAAAAATGCAAAAAGCAATAAAAACTATTCTGTATCATGCATATCCCTCATTTGAAATATCTTTATCTAAAATGTTTGCCAAATATGGACCATTACAGATAGAAACCTACATAATTAGATAGTGAATATCATAAAGCAGATCAAGTGAGACTGAAAATATGACTTAATCGAGTAAATCATTAAAAAAGAAATCGATATTGCATACAGAAAAGTAGAATTGAGCCGGTCAAGAGTATTAGAACAAATCCCCCCACAAAAAAATATCAAAATAAGACACAATCGCATGTAGACTATTACTTTAGCCTATTTAAATCATGTATTTTTTAAAATATTTTGAGAGGAGGAAAATGTAAAAAGAAACCATCCCGAACTGAAAGTCGACCAGGACACATTCTCAACAATAGACCTACTAGTATTCTGCAATCTATCGAAGTTCTATATAATAGGCCTACATGCACCTGACCTGCCTTTGGTAGACCTACATATAGGCCTACATGCACCTGACCTGCCTTTTGTAGACCTACATATAGGCCTACGCATGTACATTTCAAGGACGATGAAGGAACCGGACATAAAAATGAATAGCGGCCCATGGAATGTTATTAATTGTCATCTATAACATAACGGCCAAATAAATTACAACAATCAATACTGCTCCCTGTGCTGTTGTATTCCAGGACTCTAGGGACTCTACAGAGCTAATTTCTCTAAACATGAACTAAAACTTGGGTGGCTGTTTTAAATGAGGATAGGCTGGATAAAAATGTTATTTAGGAAATCAATAATGACTGAGGTTCGCGTTTCAATGGTTCAGTTTCCCATGACTAATAGACTCACCATCGACACAACCCAAGGTTCAGCTTGAACTGTAAAAGTTCAGAATAATCAACTCAATTTTGTTTTGATTAACGGACAGAAATATATCTGTATAATGACCACTACCATTACGACCGAGCTACAAGAGACACTGGCGGCCGTGTCGGATAATTATGCCTGTGGTTTAGATTTCAGTCCTGATCATCAACTTAGAGGAATAAAAGCGTTTATGGTGGAGAATTCCCACGCAGTTCCAGGCAGTGCTTTGAGTTCTGTTTCAGCTTGAGCACAGTAAATACCCGGGCTCGAATCATTACACACTTTCATCTTCGTTTTATAATGGCAGTCTGTGCAGTCGTTCAACCAACCTGAGTTTAATGGATGCGGAGACGAGAGCCAAGGCAAGTAACAAGAGCCTTACCTGAAAACGGTATCGGCCTTCATGAGAGCCATTACGCACAGTTTATGCACCAGCCATTCTGTCGACTCTGAGCTCCAGACATTTATCGTAGACGTAGCCTACATGTTCTCGTTATCAGTTGTATGACTCAAATTCACTTGATAGAACACATTGACAATGCGTTACGAGAAGTGCCTAAAACAAAACTTTACTATAACCAAATATCTATGGTCATGACACAGAAAATACGTTTTGGGTTTGGCAGAATAATAACGGTGTTCTGACGCAACATCTTGGAGAGGGAAAAACAATTATTTTCCTATTAATGAAGAGAATGCATTTCCAAGTAGACCTACTTTTAATAGTTTTGTGAACTCCAAGAATGTCCATCAATGAAAACGAATACTGCATATACATGTTCCAGTCGTCATGTTTTCATAATAATTATGTATACTCTACTTTTAATAATACAATATTATGCTTCTGCTTTGCCTAACAGCAGTGGGGCTATATTTATTTGATTGCGCTGGGTTGGTTTGACAATGACATGGTGGTAGGCAATAACAAAAATAACCAAACATTCAAATCCGAAGCGGGAGTCACAATGTAGGCCAATGTACAGGAAACATTTCGGGAACAATGTATTCGATAAATTAAAAACGAGGTGAACGTTTAAGATGACAAGTACACTATCCATGAGAAACCTCAAAAGGCAACACGCACGGTTATTTTGTCCCTCACAAGAAACAAATGTTTGGGTCAAATTATAGGCCTAAGCTTACTAATAATATTGAAATGACTATCATTAGGCATGTATTGTAATAACCTGCACACGTGATTGTGTTAATAGAGACTGTGTGCACTCCTTGTTATGTGTGTGCATCACGCATGTTTTCACCACGATTAGCCTATCCGCACCTCACCTCACCTCACCTGCACTGTAGGTAAGCGTCAAACCCATGGGGGGGGGGGGGGGGGGGGGGGGGTTGACAAGTACACACTTATTACTTGATTTACCCCCAATCAATTCAAGTTCACTATATTACATAAGGCAGAGGGAAGTAAACCTTTGCGCAAATGCATTAACCTCGATAAAAGATTGAAAAATTTACAAATTGAGAATTGCAGTATAGGCTACCTTATCTATACGTTTAAATTGTTTTTCATAACTGAATAAATACGCACGACCCTTGCAGGAGGAATTCAGTGTGACATTCAAAATATTAAGGACTGGAACTGGAAAGTAGTAAAAACAGGGTAATGTAAGCAGGTCATTATAGTGCATCTAACTTCAGGCCGAAAAATGTCAATGATTAAATGTTTGTCCCTATGAGCAGCACCTTCATTAGTAACAGTGAAATTGGGTTGACATATAGACTCTTGATGACACATACACTAAAACGACCTGTCAGAGATGAAGCAAAAATAAAGAAATAAACATAACAGATGACAAAGTGTCAGACAAACGGAACCACCGAAGCCTATATTTTAAAATGTTTAACCTTTATTTAACTAGGCAAATCAGCTAAGAACAAATTCTTATTTCAAATTACGGCCTACCCCGGTCAAACCCGGAAGACTCTGGGCCAATTGTGCGCCGCCCTATAGGACTCCCAATCACGGCCGGATGTGATGCAGCCTGGATTCAAACCAGGTACTGCAGTGACGCCTCCTGCACTGAGATGCAGTGTCTTAGACACTCTGTACAGCACTTTGAGATATCAGCTGATGTACGAAGGGATATATAAATAAATTTGATTTGATTTAGACCACTGCGGCACACGGGAACCCTATAACCTATATCGTGTGCGTGTCAAGCTTATATTTGTTTCCCCAACATAAACAGTGACAGTGTTTTTTAAATGTATTTCGTATTTAACCTTTATTTAACTAGGCAAGTCAGTTGAGAACAAATTCTTATTTACACTGACGGCCTACCAAAAGACAAAAGGCTTCCTGCGGGGACGGGGGCTGGGATTAAAATGAAATATTTTGGACAAAACACACATCACGACAAGAGAGACAACACAACACTACATTAAAGAGAGTCCTAAGACAACAACATAGCATGGCAGCAACACATGACAATACAGCATGGTAGCAACACAACATGGTAGCAGCGCAAAACACGGTGCAAACATTATTGGGCACAGACAACAGCACAAATGGAAAGAAGGTAGAGAAAAGTGTAGGTCCCTCTTGTACTGTACACAGACAACATCTGCTTCGGGCTTGACAAAGAGGCCATGGGCCTTTGCCAAACGTCGTTAAATTAACAAACTCCTGTTTCAGTCAAGGGAGAAGGATTGGCATCGAGTCCCACCGATCTCTACAGGGGTGGTTGGTTTATTTTGGTCTCAACAATGAATAAGCGTCGCGTTGAGTCATAATGAAACGCAGAGAACAGCTTCAAATGGCATAGTGTATCGTTCTCTGGTCCAATATGGCAAACCGAATGTTAACGACCCTGCAATATGTAAGAAACATGACATCATCAATACATACCATCATGGGGTTGCTCAACATACACGAACGTTTATTTAATTTTGTTATTCTTGGGTGGTGACATGGCTGGTTGATCCATCACCACTTTAAATTAGACTTGAAAAACATAGGCCGACTTAACTGTTCTAAAACTTTAAATGAACACAACAGGCCTAGCACTTGTGCTAATAGCCATTTTTTTCCAAGACAGAAAATTAGCAAATTCATAACTCTAGCATAACTCAATTGATTAGTGAACTGAAAGAATATATGTTGAATCATTAACCGCTTGTTCCATAATATCTAAATTGAGGACAGCAAGGGATGCGGCTACAAATAATTAAATACAATTATTTTGTAAATTGGCCTAATTATGAAACTAATGCTATTGGAATAAGTTTGGTAGGGGAAATGTATAATCTAAATCTTCCATTAAAGGGTGCAAAAACAAATCAGCTATAGGTTACCAATGCCATATGACGAATTCCATACAACTTGACAGTCATGCATCTTTGTCACTGATATATATTAATTTCTGCAACAAATGCCGATTATTTCCAAATGTAGGATATGTTTTGATTGTTAAAACTAACAAAAACTGTGGCATAAGCCATCATGGTTGGAAAATATTCGGAGAAGGAGAACTAGAATGAAAAAAATCTGAACAAATGAAAACTAGATATTTAATATAGCCTTATCCGTCATTGGCAGCAATTCATTTGTGCTTTTGATCCTCTGGCCTGAAACTAACATTGACCACAAAGGTCTGCATTTTATTAATTGAATGATAATTCCTTCAACGAATATCGGCCAGGGCCTAATTTCCCAGTGGGTTTGTACCTTAAGCATTATGATGATTGTACCAGATGCATCTTTATTTATGGGTCAACTTTTTAAGTTTCTCAAACAAGCAGGTCGAGAGAAAGTTCGATAAGTGCGTCGTTAGACCGTGTAGTTAAATGGAAAGAAAAGCAGCACTGCTCTCGGTTCAGCTTTCTCCATTCAAATTATTCCACAATACTGACGACGGATCAGATCCCAGAGAGATATTACAACCTATTGCTGCATTAGGCTATTGAAGCTTACCAAATTATAATGCACTAAATCACAGATTGTGCACATCATTGCCCACACGTTGTCTGTCACACACCATGAAACACTTGGCAAAAATTACAGACAGTAGCCTAGTCGCAAAATATAACTTAATTGATTGAACATGAACTTGATTTCAATATGATTGAAATAGGCTATAAGCCCCTGGTATCATAATGCCGTCAACTTGTGGTTTTTCATTTTTAGAACCATTGTATTCTTCACTTGTTTGTAACAATTCCAAATACTATGGCAACTTTGTATTTGTAGTCAACTTCGTTCTGAAATGATCTGCAGTCTCACACTTGTTCTTTATGACGCGGAAGAGCACTATGTGTGCACTTTGGCTGATACCAGTGGTCTGGATCACTCGTAGATGTAAGAAGATTTTTTAAGAGCCACGTACTAACGAAGGCTCTGAGAAACACATCGGCTCCTACAGATATACACGAGGGTCAACTATCACTGGTTTAACTGGGAACGGAACATTAATATTTCAAGCAAGCTTATCAGTCCTCCCTATTAATTAGCTTATTGCCCCATCCTCTATAGATTTCTATCTATATGCCCCTCCATCTAAATGTTCCTCTTCAACTCGGTGACGCAAACACAAGTGGTACTCTGCACCCTCGTTCAATGACAGCCTTCCGAAAGTGGGCAGTTAGTGGTCTGATCATAAGGGGGCGCTCAGTGCCTAAACCCACAAACCCTTTTCTGCCCCCAAAACATGGGAGGGTATACGCTATGGGAAGCTCAGAGGGTAGGCCTATATTTAGTCAATATACCTTAATAGCAGAATGCACTCATGTGACCTACTGAATTGGATTTAGAGATAGGTCATTGGAATCAGAGATAGGTCATTTCAGCGTAAACTGTTTAATTAATGTATTTGTTTGTCTTTGTATAATACTCGATAGACGTGTGTGGTTAACGTCTATATTGGGGTAGAGAAGAGGATCCAGATCTCCAGAACATCGATGTTTCCCACATCGAATCACATCCAAGTTCCACATGCATTTGGAAAGTATTTTGTAGACTAATTTTGATTGAATAGCGGCCAAATATGACTCTGGTTATTCGATCAGTCTGAATGTCCAGGATGATTGTCAGTTAATTATATACAATACCAATCCAAAGTTTGGACACACCTACTCATTGAAGGACTTCTCTTTCTTTTTTTCTCTTAAAAAAACAACCATTTTCTACATTGTCGAATAATATTGACGACATCAAAACTATGAAATAACAGATATGGAATCATGTAGTAACCAAAATACTGACAAACAAATAAACATACATTTTATTTTTGAGATTCTTCAAAGTAGCCACCCTTTGCCTTGATGACAGCTCTGCACACTCTTGGCATTTGCTCAACCAGTTTCACCTGGAATGCTTTTCCAACAGTCTTGAAGGAGTTCCCACATATGCTGAGGACTGGTTGGCGGTTTTTCCTTCACTCTGTGGTCCAACTCATCTCAAACCATCTCAGTTGGGTTGAGGTCAGGTGATTGTGGAGGCCAGGTCATCTGATGCAGCATTTCATCACTCCACTTCTTGGTCAAACAGCCCTTACACAGCCTGGAGGTGTGCAGGTGCATCAAAGCTGGGACCGAGAGACTGAAAAACAGCTTCTATCTCAAGGCCATCAGACTGTTAAACAGCAACCACTAACATTGTGTGGCTGCTGCCAACACACTGACTCAACTCCAGCCACTTTAATAATGGGAATTGATGGGAAATGATGTAAAATAAATCACTAACCACTTTAAACAATGCTACCTAATATAATGTTTACATACCCTACATTACATCTCATATGTATACGTATATACTGTACTCTATATCATCTACTGCATCTCTATGTAATACATGTATCACTAGCCACTTTAACTATGCTACTTTGTTTACATACTCATCTCATATGTATATACTGTACTCGATACCATCTACTGTATCTTGCCTATGCTGCTCTGTTCCATCACTCATTCATATATCTTTATGTACATATTCTTTATCCCCTTACACTTGTGTGTATAAGACAGTAGTTTTGGAATTGTTAGTTAGATTACTTGTTGGTTATTACTGCATTGTCGGAACTAGAAGCACAAGCATTTCGCTACACTCGCATTAACATCTGCTAACCATGTGTATGTGACAAATAAAATTTGATTTGCTGGGTCACTGTCCTGTTGAAAAACAAATGATAATCCCACTAAGTGCAAACCAGATGGGATGGTGTATCGCTGCAGAATTCTGTGGTAGCCATGCTGGTTAAGTGTGCCTTGAATTCTAAATAAATCACAGACAGTGTCACAAGCAAGCACCCTCACACCTCCTCCATGCTTCATGGTGGAAACCACACATGCGGACATCATCTGTTCACCTACTCTGCGTCTCAGAAAGGCACGGTGGTTGGAACCAAAAATCTCCAATTTGAACTCATCAGACCAAAGGACACATTTTCACCGGTCTAATATCCATTGCTCGTGTTTCTTGGCCCAAGCAAGTCTCTTTTTCCTTTTGGTGTCCTCCTAGTAGTGGTTTCTTGGCAGCAATTCAACCATGGCCTGATTCATGCAGTCTCCTCTGAACAGTTGATGTTGAGAAGGGTCTGTTCCTTGAACTCTGTGAAGCATTTATTTGGGCTGCAATTTCTGAGGCTGGTAACTCTAATGAATTTATCAAAACAAAGTCAAATCATATTTTATGAGTCACATGCACCAAATACAGTGAATTGCTTACTTACGAGCCCCTAACCAACAATGCAGTTTGAAAAATACAGATAAGAATAAGAGATAAAAGTAACAAGTAATTAAAGAGCAGCAGTGAAATAACAATAGCGAGTCTATAGACAGGGGGGTACCAATACAGAGTCAATGTGCGGGGGCAGCGGTTATTTGAGGTAATATGTACATGCAGGTTGAGTTATTAAAGTGCCTATGCAAATATGACAACAGAGTCGCAGTGGTGTAAAGAGGGGGTGGGGGGTAGGAGGGCACCGCAAATAGTCTAGGTAGCCATTTGACTAGATGTTCAAGAGTCTTATGGCTTGGGGGTAGAAGTTGTTTAGAAGGCTCTTGGACCTAGACTTGGTGCTCCAGTACCGCTTGCCGTGCGGTAGCAGAGAGAACAGTCTATGACGAGGGTGGCTGGTGTCGTTGACAATTTCTAGGGCCTTCCTCTGACAGCGCCTGATATAGAGGTCCTGAATGGCAGGAATCTTGGCCCCAGTGATGTACTGGAATGTTCACACTACCCTCTGTAGTGCCTTGTGGTCGGAGGCCGAGAAGTTGCCATACCAGGCAGTGATGCAACCTGTCAGGATGCTCTTGATGGTGCAGCTGTAGAACCTTTGAGGATCTGGGGACCCATGCCAAATCTTTTCAGTCTCCTGAGGAGGAATAGGTTTTGTCGTGCCCTCTTCACAACTGTCTTGGTGTGCTTGGACCATGATAGTTTGAAGGTGATGTGGACATCAAGGAACTTGAAGCTCTCAACCTGTTCCACTGCAGCCCCTTTGAGGAGAATGGGGGCGTGCTTGGGTCCTCTTTTGCCAGTAGTCCACAATCATCTCCTTTGTCTTGATGAAATTGAGGGAGAGGTTGTTGTCCTGGCACCACACAGCGAGGTCTCTGACCTCCTCCCTATAGGTTGTCTTGTCGTTGTCGGTGAATAGGCCTACCACTGTTGTGTCATCGGCAAATTTAATGATGGTGTTGGAGTCGTGCCTGGCCGTGCAGTCATGAGTGAACAGGGAGTACAGGAGGGGACTGAGCATGCACCCCTGAGGGGCCCCTGTGTTGAGGATCAGCGTGGCAGATGTGTTGATACCTACCCTTACCACCTGGGGGCGGCCTGTCAGGAAGTCCAGGATCCAGTTGCAGAAGGAGGTGTTTAGTCCCAGGGACCTTAGCTTATTGATGAGTGCTTTGAGGGCACTATGGTGTTGAACGCTGAGCTGTAGTCAATGAATAGCATTCTCACATACAGTGGGGAGAACAAGTATTTGATACACTGCTGATTTTGCAGGTTTTCCTACTTACAAAGCATGTAGAGGTCTGTAACTTTTATCATAGGTACACTTCAACTGTGAGAGACGGAATCTAAAACAAAAATCCAGAAAATCACATTGTATGATTTTTAAGTAATTAAATGACATTTTATTGCATGACATAAGTATTTGATGACCTGCCAACCAGTAAGAATTCCGGCTCTCACAGACCTGTTAGTTTTTCTTTAAGAACCCCTCCTGTTCTCCACTCATTACCTGTATTAACTGCACCTGTTTGAACTCGTTACCTGTATAAAAGACACCTGTCCACACACTCAATCAAACAGACTCCAACCTCTCCACAATGGCCAAGACCCGAGAGCTGTGTAAGAACATCAGGGATAAAATTGTAGACCTGCACAAGGCTGGGATGGGCTACAGGACAATAGGCAAGCAGCTTGGTGAAAAGGCAACAACTGTTGGCACAATTATTAGAAAATGGAATAAGTTCAAGATGATGGTCACTCAGCCTCGGTCTGCGGCTCCATGCAAGATCTCACCTTGTGGGGCATCAATGATCATGAGGAAAGTGAAGGATCAGCCCAGAACTACACGGCAGGACCTGGTCAATGACCTGAAGAGAGCTGGGACCACAGTCTCAAAGAAAATCATTAGTAACACACTACGCCGTCTTGGATTAAAATCCTGCAGCACACGCAAGGTCCCCCTGCTCAAGCCAGTGCGTATCCAGGCCCGTCTGAAGTTTGCCAATGACCATCTGGATGATCCAGTGGTGGAATGGGAGAAGGTAATGTGGTCTGATGAGACAAATAGAGCTTTTTGGTCTAAACTCCACTCGCCGTGTTTGGAGGAAGAAGAAGGATGAGTACAACCACAAGAACACCATCCCAACCATGAAGCATGGAGGTGGAAACATCATTCTTTGGGGATGCTTTTCTGCAAAGGGGACAGGACACTGCACCGTATTGAGGGGAGGATGGATGGGGCCATGTATTGCGAGATCTTGGCCAACAACATCCTTCCCTCAGTAAGAGCATTGAAGATGGGTCGTGGCTGGGTCTTCCAGCATGACAATGACCCGAAACACACAGCCAGGGCAACTAAGGAGTGGCTCCTTAAGAAGCATCTCAAGGTCCTGGAGTGGCCTAGCCAGTCTCCAGACCTGAACCCAATAGAAAATCTTTGGAGGGAGCTGAAAGTCCGTATTTGTCACGTTCTGACCATCGTTCGTGTGTGTTTTCCTTGTTTTAGTGTTGGTCAGGACGTGAGCTGGGAGGGCATTCTATGTGGTGTCTGGTTTGTCTATTTCTATGTTAGGCCTGATATGGTTCTCAATCAGAGGCAGGTGTTAGTCATTGTCTCTGATTGGGAACCATATTTAGGTAGCCTGTTTTGTGTTGGGTTTTGTGGGTGATTGTTCCTGTGTTTGTGGCACCAGATAGGACTGTTTTGGTTTTTGAGCGTTTCTTGTTTTGTAGATTGTGGTACTTTCATCTTTATTAAAGATGCACAAAACTAACCACGCTGCATTTTGGTCCGCCTCTCTTTCCCCACAAGAAAACCATTACAGTATTGGCCAGTGACAGCCCCGAAACCCGAAGGATCTGGAGAATGTCTGTATGGAGGAGTGGGCCAAAATCCCTGCTCCAGTGTGTGCAAACCTGGTCAAGAACTACAGGAAACGTATGATCTTTAATTGCAAACAAATGTTTCTGTCGCAAATATTAAGTTCTGCTTTTCTGATGTATCAAATACTTATGCCATGCAATAAAATGCAAATGAATTACTTAAAAATCATACAATGTGATTTTCTGGATTTTTGTTTTAGATTCCGTCTCTCACAGTTGAAGTGTACCTATGAGAAAAATTACAGACCTCTACATGCTTTGTAAGTAGCAAAACCTTTAAAATTGGCAGTGTATCAAATACTTGTTCTCCCCACTGTAGGTGTTCCTTTTGTCCAGGTGGGAAAGGGCAGTGTGGAGTGCAATGGAGATTTCGTCATCTGTGGATCTGTTGGGGCAGTTTGCAAATTGGAGTGGGTATACGGTTTCTGGGATGATGGTGTTGATGCGAGCCATGACCAGTGTTGCAAAGCACTTCATGGCTACAGACGTGACTGCTACGGGTCGGTAGTCGTTTAGGCAGGTTACCTTGGTGTTCTTGGGCACAGGGACTATGGTTGTTTACTTAAAACATGCTGGTATTACAGACTCGGACAGGGAGAGGTTGAAAATATCAGTGAAGACACTTGCCAGTTGGTCAGCACATATTTCAGCGTTATTTGCCTCGAAGCGAGCATAAAGGTAGTTTAGCACGTCTGGTAGGCTCGTGTCACTGGGCAGGTCTCGGCTGTACTTCCCTTTGTCTCCTGTAATGGTTTGCAAGCCCTGCCACATCCGACGAGCATCAGAGCCGGTGTAGTACGACTCGATATTAGTCCTATATTGATGCCTGTTTGATGGTTCGTCGGAGGGCATAGCAGGATTTCTTATAACCTCCCGGGTTAGAGTCCCGCTCCTTGAAAGCGGCAGTTCTAGCCTGTAATACATGGCTTCTGGTTGGGATATGTACGTACAGTCACTGTGGGGACGACGTCATCAATGCACTTATTGATGAAGCCAATGATTTATGTGGTGTACTCCTCAATGCCTTCAGTGGAATCCCGTAACGTATTCCAGTCTGTGCTAGCAAAACAGTCCTATACCTTAACATCTGCTTCCTCTGACCACTTTTTTATTGATTTAGTTATTGTTACTTCCTGCTTTAATTTTTGCTTGTAAGCAGGAATCAGGGGGATAGAATTATGGTCAGATTTTAAAATGGAGGTTGAGGGAGAGCTCTGTATGCGTCTCTGTGTGTGGAGTATAGGTGGTCCAGAGTTCTTCTTCCTCTGGTTGCACATTTAACATGCTGATAGAAATTTGGTAAAAACAGATCTAAGTTTTCCTGCATTTAAGTCCCCGGCTACTAAGAGTGCTGCCTCCGGGTGAGTGTTTTCTCATTTGCATATGGCGGAATACAGCTCATTCAATGCTGTCTTAGTGGTGGTATGTAAACAGCTTCAAAGAATACAGATGAAAACTCTCTTGGTAGGTAGTGTGGTCTACAGCTTATCATGAGATACTCTACCTCAGGTGAGCAATAGCTTGAGACTTCCTTAGATATCGTAAACCAGCTGCTGTTTACAAAAATATATAGACCGCCGCCCCTTGTCTTACCAGATGCCGCTGTTCCATCCTGCCGGTACATCGTCTAACCAGCCAGCTGTGTGTTGATGTTGTCATCGTTCAGCCACGACTCCGTGAAGCATAAGATGATGCAGTTTTTAATGTCCCATTGGTAGTTTAATCTTCCGCTTACCTCTACGATTTTATTGTCCAAAGATTGCATGTTTGCTAGCAGAATGGAGGGAAGTGGGGGTTTATTCGATCGCCTACAAATTCTCAGAAGGCAGCCCGACCTTCGCCACCTCTTTCTCCGCCACCTCTTTCTCCGCCACCTCTTTCTCCGCCACCTCTTTCTCCGCCACCTCTTTCTCCGCCTCCTCTTCACGCAGATCACGGGGATCGAGCCTGTTCCAGAGGAAGCAGTGTATCCTTCGTGTCGAGCTTGTCAGAGTCGTGAAAGGAAAAAGAGGATTCTGCTAGTCCATGGTGAGTAATCGCAGTCCTGATGTCTAGAAGTTATTTTCAGTCATAAGAGACATTAGCGGCAACATTATGTACAAAATAAGTACAAAAATAAGGTACAAACAATGCAAATAAAAAAAACGTAAAACGTCTGCCATCCGCTCCGGCACCAGAGGTTAACTCTGGGTCTTCCTTTCCTGTGACGGTCCTCATGAGAGCCAGTTTCATCATTGATGGATTTTGCTACTGCACTTGAAGAAACTTGAAAAGTTCTTGACATTTTCCGTATTGACTGACCTTCAAGTCTTAACGTAATGATGGACTGTCATTTCTTTTTGCTTATATGGGCTCCCGAGTGGCACAGCGTTCTAAGGCACTGCAACTTAGTACTAGATGTGTCACTACAGACACCCTGGTTCAAATCCAGGCTGTATCACAACCGGCTGTGATTGGGAGTCCCATAGGGCAGAGCACAATTGGCCCAGTGTCGTCTGGGTTTGGCCAGTGTAGGCCTTCATTGTAAATAAGAATTTGTTCTCAACTTACTGCCCTAGTTAAATAAAGGTACAATTTTTATAATAATGGAGCTTTTCTTGCCATAATATGGACTTGTTCTTTTACCAAATAGGGCTATTTTCTGTATACCACCCCTACCTTGTCACAACACAACTGATTGATTGCCTCAAAAGCTTTTAACAAGGCACACCAGTTAATTGAAATGCATTCCAGGTGACTACCACATGAAGCTGGTTGAGAGAATGCCAAGAGTGTGCAAAGCTGTCAAGGCACAGGATGGCTAATTTTAAGACATTTGCTTAACACTTTTTTGGTTACTACATGATTCCATTTGTGTTGTTTCATAGTTTTGATGTCTTCAATATTATTCTACAATGTAGAAAATAGTACAAATAAAGAAAAATACTTGAATGAGTAGGTGTGCCCAAACTTTTGACTGGTACTGTATATATTTTTAAGTAAAGAGAATGTGCAAACTTCACAGATGTTTAATGGCTGATATCAATCATTTCTAATAATATGTCAAGTAACAGACAGGCCCATATAGCAATATATAGGCGTACCAACATGCTAACCAGAATACGTGGAGCCACTCAGCCATTTGTGATCAAAGAGTCTATGTATAACAATACAAACATCAATTTGGGTGATATCAGTAGCCTAAACCATCCTTCAGCGCCATGTCCGCCGATTAAACCACGTGCATGCTCTGTCTCTACTTCTGGAATAGGAGGATAGACATGTGGACCACTGCGCACCCAGGTTGCCACCCTCTCCCGATGGTCCCCATTTCCATGACCACTCCGCTGGGGCTATGCAACGTTTATCGGGGCAAGGAAAGGTTTATACGTTGGGGAGCGGGACAAAGAGATGCAGAGGCTCTTCCACCAGTCGTATAGCCTACCCGGAGGCCACACGTTGGATTTTATTTTAAATAAACCTACCCTACTTGCCGAGCGAACCCGTGACAACTAACACTTCCTATTCCCAAATTAGACAAATGACGTTTCAATTTTAGATAGCCTATCTAGAATGAGGGCGACGCATCGATTCAGCCATCTCTGCAATTCACTTTTCACAATGACAAATCGATGAGAATTAGGCGGCTATCCATCAGATTTAGTTTAGGTCTATAATGAGCAAATCTACTGAATAGAATGTATTATCGATCCCCTCGAGTTAACACTCTTTCATCATCGATGGGATCAAGACTGGATTAAGCATTGTAACGGTTCTGATGGAACATAATCCAATGATCACGTTGACCAGTCAAATCAGCACCCCATTTACAAGTGCGCACTAGGCGCAACTGTATTGACACATTAGTAAGCACATAAAGTAGAACATTTCCGCTGATTTTAAAGGTACCAACACGTATTTCAACGGGGGACTCGTTGCCGATCAATAATATGTTTTACAATGTTTTAAAGCATGTCTCTGCTTCAATAATCATGAACATCATCATCGCCAAATGTGTTTACATAGGCCTAATTATATCAGTGTATGAGTTGGTGTTTTAAATACTATTTATGCCAAACTATACGTCTAAACTGTATTAAATCGGTCTACACTATCAGAGAAAATTTTAAATGGCCAGTTTTGCACACATTTACGAACATTAAGGTTCTAATGATTGACTTCCAAAAATACAAACATCAAACGCCACAGAACAATGAGGGTTGGTCTATTTCGACATGGAAGCTTCTGTGACAGTAAGGAAAGGGAGGTCGATCTTAATTCTCCATAACAAAAGTACAAAGACTGGTCGGAGACCAAAGACAATTGAACACCTCCTTCCCTCCTTGCGCCCAGGCGGCGCCTTGGCGGTTAGACCGTGTCTCTCATTAGCAAAAGATGTCTCGACCAGGGAGATATAAACGCTAGAAAGAAGGAGAGAAGGAGGGGGATTCAAACGGGGCGACAAAAACAACTAATCCCATCTATGTAAACGAACTTGGCTCAAGTCTGCAGACAGAGCTTCAACAAGGCATGGAAAGAGACACCAATTTTGGATGATACAGTGGCGCACGCATTGGGAATCATTTGAATTTTAGGCGAACATTTTTAAAGGAGTAAACTTTGTTAATTAAACTTGAAACCAGGACACAAATAAACTGCAAGAAACGACATTATGCGTAAGTAGCCCTAAAGTATTCTCAAATATTTTAGTAGTCTGTACGTAGCCTTGGCTTCCACGTGCTGTGGAAGCCAACCGACAATGTGCTCTAAGGCTATTATTTTTTAGGCCCGTGCTACTTTAGTAATGTACGCGTAATTACGCATGGACAATACATTGCCAAATAATATGCTACGGGTGTTATATCTCGACTAGACTACAACGACCGTGACATGCTTCTGTTTGGTATTCCTTTCGAATAGTAGGCCTATCCTATTGATAAGTTTGGATCCAACCAGTTTGCAACAGACATCCACTTTAATTTCTAAAATGAAATCAAAACTGTTCTTTTTCATTTAACTTTACGTTCAATGTTTGTAATTTTCAGTTGCAGAGGGCAGAGAAACGCCGGACGCCACAGTGGTTGATACAAACAGTGGACATGGAGATGAGCCATGCCCGCGCAGTTCAGTCAATTTTATTGACCACAGTCGGCGACACCGTACTGCCTTTACCCGGGAACAACTGTCCCGCTTGGAGCAAGAGTACCTCAAGGAGAGCTACGTTTCTCGACCGAGGAGATGCGAACTGGCGACAGCACTGAACCTCCCCGAGACCACAATCAAGGTAGCTTACCCTAATGCACACATGGAAATTCTATTTAATTACCTCTCATTCTTGATCATTTTGAGAGTTAAGACTACACTTGGCCCTGACCAACTTAGTCACTTTAATATGCATATAAACGGCTTTACCTTTATCTAAACTATTTGAGGATATTTTATGAATGACAAGGAATGCAAGGCATGACTTCATAAATGAGGGAGTTTAGCAACAGCTTCTGGCATTCACTTTTTTATAGGTAGGGAGTGTCAGTTCAGGCTCCCGAACTACCAGTTTAATTAACAGTGATGGTCCAACCTTACCTGAATGTAAACAAAGCACATTTGTGATGTATTATAGTGTGGGTCTACTGTAATTTATCATTGAGAAATGTGAAGCAGCCCAGGTGTAGTGGGCATCTCGGTTGGTCACTCCTTCCTTCCTCTTCCCCCAACCCCAGGTATGGTTCCAAAACAGGCGAATGAAGGACAAGAGGCAGCGTCATTCTCTCAGCTGGCCACACCCCCTGGACCCCAACCTGTGTGCCCTGATGGTGAGCCAGGCTGCAGCAGGCTTACCTTATTCCTTTCTCTCTCCCCTCCCCCTGCACCTCTACTCTCACCACGGAGTGGGCGCAGGTGCCCCCTCTGTTCCCATCCCCTTCGCTGCTCCCCTCAGGCCACTGGATCCCCTGCGCCTCTCTCACTCCCCCTACCCCAGGCCGGGTGGTCTACCCCCAACGTCCCTCTACCCCCATTCCAATGTGATGCACCATCCCGCCACTTGCCACTGCCCCCTCTGCCTCCACTGGGGATCAGACGAACTGTTCAAAGCCAGAGGGCTGAGCGCTATTGGCCTGAATCGACCATGCAGTCCCAAAACTATGGCTGCCAGTCTGGACAGGAGGGAAGAGGTGCCTTTGCCCAGATGAAATTTGCTGCAGTAGCTACCAGGAAATGATGATATGAAGTCAATGGTGGTGACAGTACATTGAGCACAATCACACCTCATGATCAGATAAACTGCCCTCCCTGGAGGAGTGCAATTTGATCCAGCTTTCCATGTTGTTAGAGCTCTAAATGTACATGCGTCTGTCTGTAATATCACAGCTGGGGATGTTAATACTGTTTTATTTATTTGTGTGAAATGCAACGTTCTTTCCAGATCAATGATCTTGAAACATTCCGGCCTTCACACATATGGTAGCTAATACTGGAGATGACCAGTATAAGAAACGTTCCTTTTGTTGTAATTGCGTGTTATTATGTGCAAGAACGAGGAAGTTTCGTTCTAACTGGTGATTCACTAAAAGGCAGAGGAGTTCCATTAGTAGAATGTCCAATTAGACATTGAAGGTAAAACAATATATTTAAAAAACCCAGACATTTTCCAGTCCATAGAAATTCACATATTTCACTGTTTGCTCTGATAATCAAGTACGAATCTCAACACATGAGAAATGGCTTTGCAGAAACTACTGTTGCTCATGTGTTTGTCTGATGTTTGCACTATTCTATTATCTTGTCTAGAATTGAAGAGAATTGCATGCAGTGCCAGAATATGTGAAGGCGCAAAGTGTAGATAGGATTTTGCTTTCCATCTTTTGGAATATGCAATGAAATATTTTAGTGAATACATATTTATGGGAAATCTCTGGTTCAATATTTTTAAAGAACAAATTGTGATTGAGTACACTCGTTTGCATCAACAATGACATATATTACTCTGTCAAGCATACTTTTACAAAGTAAATTAAATAAATAAACTCAACACTTCTCAAATCAATCTACATTTTCAATGTACTTTTGAATGGTTCAATTGCACACACAGAACCTATATTATAATCATATGACCGTGTCTTACCTGATAACAGTTCCTTGGTCTAGGGCAGCGATACCTTTTAGTGTAAGGACAGAAGCTGGGAGACAAGAAGCAAGTACAGGGGGTGAACATTTAATAAACAACGGACATGAAACAACACGGGCAGCATCTGGACAGGGGAAACAAAAGGACATTAATGCTGACAGGGATCAAACTGAGGAAAAGACAGATATAGAGGGGGCAATCAACAAAGTGAAGGAGTCTGGGTGAGTCCACTGAAGCGCTGATACTCGTAATGATGGTGATTGGTGTATGTAATGATGGGCAGCATGGCGCCCTCGAGCGCCAGGGAGGGGGAGCGGGCGTGACAGTACCCCCCCCTCTAGGGGCGTCACCCGGCGTCCCACCTGGACGAGCCTTATGGGCCGGCCGAGGCATGGGAGTCGGCTGAGGCGTGGGAGCCCGACGAGCTGGCTGAGGCGTGGGAGCCCGACGAGCTGGCTGAGGCGTGGGAGCCCGACGAGCTGGCTGAGGCATGGGAGCCCGATGAGCAGGCTGAGGTGTGGGAGCCCGAAGAGCCGGCTGAGGCATGACTTGGGGTGGGAGCCTGCAGAGCCAACCGAGGCAAGGAAACCTCTTGAGCCAGCTAAGGCGTGGAAGCCTGATGAGTCAGCTGAGGCACCCCCGGGTCCTTCGACAACAGCACCCGGACCTGACGTCACCAACCAAAACAAAAAACAATATGGGTGTCAGCATTCTGTAAAGACAGACGCTGGGAGACGAGAAGCAAGTACAGGCAGTGAACAATTAATAAACATGGGACGTGAAAGAGAACACGGACAGCATCTGGACAGGAGAAACAAAATTACATTAATGCTGACACTGAGATCAAACTGAGGAACAGACAGATATAGAGGGGGCAATCAACAAATTGAAGGAGTACGGGTGAGTCCAATGAAACGTTGATGCGTGTAACGATGGTGACAGGTGTGTGTATTGATGGGCAGCCTGGCGTCCTCAAGTGCCAGAGAGGGGGAGCGGGAGCAGGCGTGACAGTTAGACTTGTTTAGATTACTGTAAATAGTTCTTTGTCTGATTCAGCAGTAATCCCAGACAGACTGTAGACATAGAGGCTATCAATTACATTATTGCTATTTATTGATGTTCAGGTGCCCTGTTATTATAGATTGTATTACACATACAGAGACTGCATGTTCTTACCAGGCTAAAAATAGAGAAATTATAGTACAGGCCAAAACATCAACAGATAGGAGATGGGAGGTCAACGATGGACAGATTTTAAAAAAGGACAGAGCGATGTACAAAATCGTTAAAATGACGAATAGAAGCCCTCATAGATGTATGCCATAATCAAAGTAATATAATACTGTAGGTCCGGGAATAAAACAATATCAAAATATCCACCTCTCATTGAAGCTGAAAACAAATGAATAGCCTTCTGCTGGACATGGTTGCAGCTGTGTGCTATTATGTGAAACTGCAAAGCACAACAACCCTCCACATCTTGTAAATTGTTCGTAGAGTGGCCATAAAATGTTCTGGACAGAAATCCGCAAAACAATGTTTGTAATGAAGCTCTGTTAACGTCGTAAAACAGAAACATGGATGGAAGAGTTCGCCCTCCTCCGAGACAGACACAAAACCAACCAATTAGAACACATCTCTGATAATCAGACTGGAAGTCTGGTTTAACAAGTTGACCATCGGGACAACACACTCTGCTCCAACTCAAACCTGTGCTGTTATCAAGAAGAACAACAGAACATCACACTGCCTTTCTATACTGTAGTCCCAAACACTGAGTGTCCATACAACCGTTTCTTTGCAAGTCTGTCATCTCTTGAAAAGGTGATAAACCGGGCTACTGGAAAACAGAGGATAATTCTACTTCGCAAGTCTTAAAACTTGTCGAGGTCACCCTTCTCAAATGTAGATCAAACACTACTTTAATGATTTACCTACAGGAGCGGTCTAGAATATATTACAGTATGTGTAACAATGTTTTACTGCACGTCTTTTTGAAAACAATAACTTTTACAGTGATATGGATACAGTTCACTGAAAAATCAATAGGACACTTAAAGAACAAAAACAAACCAATAACTGCACCACTATAAGTGCATGCTACTGTATGGTACATTTTGGGGTGTATTAAGGTGACCGAATGAAGTTCAATGGAAGTTTTCAACCCTATGTTCGTTTCAAATGAAATCAGTCTAGATTGATTGCTTTTATCTAAGCACTCATAATGACTGGGCAGATGATTTCTAAGTGCCAGCAGTGGCTTAGATTACCCTGTGGTCTCCACACCTGCACAGGTGCTTAACAAAGTATAGGGAGAGATTAGTCTGTCTGAACACAGCTTATGTTGGCGGGACACCAAGGGGAAGAGCAGCCATTTGTGAAGGCTCTTCTGTCTAGGGTTCATCTCTACAGCTCTATTGTGATCATGCGTTTGCCTGACTAAATATGACTGGCTTCCGAGACTGTCGAGGACAGGTTATATAAAACAATAGTATCAGCGTTGGGAAAGGAACCCCCCCCCCAAAAAAAGTTGTTGCAACCACAACATTGTATTAGAATGGTAAATCATATGTCGTCATGAGTGGTCATCGTGCCCTTGGATGAAATGACTGAATACATTTGTAAGCAGTTTATTGTTGCATAAATTAGTTAGCAATTTACCTTCAATAAAATCACTTGTGAGAGGCGCAACCAGCTGGAATGGTGTCAGCTTTTATAGGGACCAAAGGGGATGGAGAATTGCAGTCGTATCCAGGTCGGTCACAGTAGCAACGACGGACAAGGTCTCTCAATCACCAGTCTGTCCTCTGCAACGTAGCTGGCGTAAGATACAAGTAAAAACCTGTTGTCTAAATCACAATCCCCTACCACCGTCTTGACCAATGCTACTCCAGACCATTCAAAGAACAATCTCAGAGTTCTGAGCTCAAAGAGCTTTTGTCTTTCATATGAACAGTGACTGCTGAATGAAGGAATGAAGCGATAAGGAATGGCCTCTGTAAATGCAATGGAAACACTAGATGGGAACAGACAGAGGGGAATCTCTTTCCCTCTGGAAGTCTGCATAGGTAATAAGATCAGACAGACACTGGAAATGAAGGCTCTCTAACTAGAGAACTATGGGCAATCCAAGCAGCGAAAGCAGAGCAGACAGTAAAATCTCTGTTTCCCATCCAGCGTTTCTGCCTGTGTCTGGGGAACGCCACTGTGTGATATTTACTTCATCCTGCTGCTGGACATGCGAACAACATGCTAACGACATGCTAACGTAGACTCTTTCTCTTAATGGCATCAACAGCCACAATGCTCTGCAACCAGACTTCAACACTTTTATTTCCACATGCAGCTCATAGTAAGACATTGTTCATGTTTTGGATTGGTTCACAGACCTTAAACAAGTTCTTGAAATGGCATCAAGTAAATAAGGTATACTTTGTAACCCCCCCCCCCCATGATGAATTGTTGGGTACTTTCAAATATACTTAATATTGTAAATATGACATTAATGACTACTATCTGACTTGACAGAGATATATTCACAAGAAGCTGCTGAGGTGCTGGATTGTGTTTAACAACTAACCAAAACAGACAGCTAACAGACATCTTGTTTTTTTTTATGCTTCCCCTTGTGTTTCCCACTAACCCTCACAGCCAGCCAGCCAGCCAGTCAGTCAGTTCCACAAATGGGATATAAATACTGTGGTGGATAACCATCAGCGCTTCAGACAACAGGACAAGTTACAGCCTGAGCATAAGCACCTGCTAGTTCGAGTTGAAATGATGTACCCACCTGAACATTTCAAAACAGCGCTCTGTAAAACATGAACGAGTACTAACAGACATCGATTTAGATGTCTAGACATTTTTGTTAATTTGATGAAAAAGTCACAGAGACTAAATTGCTGTGTCTCTCGGTGGAAGTGGTCAGATTGAAGAGTAATGTATCTTGATGATGCTTGATAGATGAACCAATGTTCCAACCACATTCCCATCTGGGCAAAATCATCTTGGCGGAGTTAAAACAAGTGTGAGCATGCAATCCACAAGCATGCTTGTAGTTATGTTGACCTGTACAACATACAGTCTCAACGAGTCTCAGATCGGCTGGTTTGGCTTGTTCATGGAAGGGACAGCAGTCTTTCCGGTATCTACGTCCATAGCATCTTCTTTCACCAGGTCCCGGGAGTGATGGTGGTCGATGGCCTAATCACAGTGGATGACCACGGTCTGGTCTGTAGCCTGGTATATCTCCCATCACTCCGTACGATGCCACAAAGTGTCCGCCGGAGAGCTGCGGCAGCCGGATGTGGGCTGCTTGAGTGAGAGCCTTGTGCTGCATCCACTTTAGGTCACGGGCCGAAGACAAAGACAGCTGCTGTGCTCTCCCCAACAGGTGTAGGAAAATCTTATTTCACCCACCTTGTATTACCTATTTGCCCAAAACCTCATGAGAGGTGATATTTGTTACCACAAACAATCTTATGTCATTAGCTGATTTCCTACCTGCTGTTCTGTGACAGGGCCATGATGTGTACTGGCCGCTTGGTCATAGGGGCTAGCTTAGAGATGGTATAGAGGCCTGGGGAGCGCTGGGTCCTTCACATACCTGAGGGAGGGGCAGCCTGGGGTGGGGCTGTCTCAGGGTGGTAGGGGGGAGAGCCCTGCATGTGCATTTCAGCAAAGCTGTTGTTGTTACCCAGCTTACCCAGAGAGGCACTGAGGATGAGTCGTGGGGGAGGGAGGGAGGGAGGGAGGGAGGGAGGGAGGGAGGGAGGGAGGGAGGGAGGGAAGGGAGGGAGGGAGGGAGGGAGGGAGGGAGGGGAAAGGTTAGGTGAGGAGTGTGTATGACAAACAATAGGGATCTCTATCAATGTGGGGCAAGCAGGCATCACAGAAAAAGGAAGAAGCCGAATAGTTAGTAGTTCACTTACTGGGTAAGAGGAAACACTGTTCACTCCGAATCGGTGCACTTCACACCCAATTTGGGCATGGTGGAGACACTGTGTCCCAGCCCCTGGGGGTGCAAGTCTTGGTCCCGCCAGGGCCAATAGGGCTAAGACAGAACAGCCCCAGGAGGGTGACACTCAGACAGTACAGAGGGCTCCTTAACTTTGATCGCACTGCAGCGGTCACCCTACGACTCCAGCTACACAGACATCATAGTTTAACATCAGCATGTGGTAGAGCAGGGGGTCAAACTCAATTCCTGGAAGGCCATAGGTTTTGGTTGTGTCCTTTCAATGTGTCAAATGAAGACATGAGGGGAGTTCCTAACTAGTCAATGGCCTTAATTGATTAATCAAGTACAAGGTAGCGAAAACTTGCAGACACTCGGCCCTCTATAAATTGAGTTTGACACCCCTGTGGTACAGCTCTCAAGCATCCATTAACTTCTCCAATGGGGGTTGAATAAGAATTGATGGCATTGTTTGTCTAGTGGCTAGACATATCTGTCCCTATGTGTTGCCCATGTGTGTTGCTGTCTATGTTCCTCTCTACACTTCTAGATTAGTATATCGGGACTAACGATTGAACATTTCTGGGGGCACTCTAAAAGTTATGATTTCTGAGATTGTAAATATGCACCTCTGGGAATATTAATGTGCTTTGAATTACGTTTAAGTGACCAAACGTATGTGTTAGCATTTATGGGCTATTAAAATAGCATGTGTGTTTGGATTTATGGATAAGCCTATATAAGGCGTGGGTCAACCTTTAATAGAAAACATGGTATTTGCACGTTTACAGTAATGGGATGTTTGAAGGAAATGTTGTTGGGCTTTTTATTAAAGAAACATGTTGTTTTACTGTTGTTAAATTGCAGTCTAAAGAATAATAAGTACTAGCCTTTGAACCTGTATAATCTGACATCTTTCAAATAGCTGCTCAGGTATTTATATATGCCTGTCTGTGTACAGCATATACAGTGGGGCAAAAAAGTATATAGTCAGCCACCAATTGTGCAGGTTCTCCCTATTAAAAAGATGAGAGAGGGATGTAATTTTCATCATAGGTACACTTCAACTATGACAGACAAAATGAGAAAAAAAAATCCAGAAAATCACATTGTAGGATTTTTAATGAATTTATTTGCAAATTATGGTAGAAAATAAGTATTTGGTCAATAACAAAAGTTTATCTCAATACTTTGTTATATACCCTTTGTTGGCAATGACAGAGGTCAAACGTTTTCTGTAAATTCTTCACAAGGTTTTCACACACTGTTGCTGGTATTTTGGCCCATTCCTCAATGCAGATCTCCTCTAGAGCAGTGATGTTTTGGGGCTGTTGCTGGGCAACACGGACTTTCAACTCCCTCCAAAGATTTTCCATGGGGTTGAGATCTGGAGACTGGCTAGGCCACTCCAGGACCTTGAAATGCTTCTTACGAAGCCACTCCTTCGTTGCCCGGGCGGTGTGTTTGGGATCATTTTCATGCTGAAAGACCCAGCCACTTTCATCTTCAATGCCCTTGCTGATGGAAGGAGGTTTTCACTCAAAATCTCACGATACATGGCCCCATTCATTCTTTCCTTTACACGGATCAGTCGTCCTGGTCCCTTTGCAGAAAAACAGCCCCAAAGAATGATGTTTCCACCCCCATGCTTCACAGTAGGTAAGTGTTCTTTGGATGCAACTCAGCATTCTTTGTCCTCCAAACACGACGAGTTGAGTTTCTACCTAAAAGTTATATTTTGGTTTCATCTGACCATATGACATTCTCCCAATCTTCTTCTGGATCATCCAAATGCTCTCTAGCAAACTTCAGACGGGCCTGGACATATACTGGCTTAAGCAGGGGGACACGTCTGGCACTGCAGGATTTGAGTCCCTGGCGGCGTAGTGTGTTACTGATGGTATGCTTTGTTACTTTGGTCCCAGCTCTCTGCAGGTCATTCACTAGGTCCCCCCGTGTGGTTCTGGGATTTTTGCTCACCGTTCTTGTGATCATTTTGACCCCACGGGGTGAGTTCTTGTCTGGAGCCCCAGATCGAGGGAGCTTATCAGTGGTCTTGTATGTCTTCCATTTCCTAATAATTGCTCCCACAGTTGATTTCTTCAATCAAAGCTGCTTACCTATTGCAGATTCAGTCTTCCCAGCCTGGTGCAGGTCCACAATTTTGTTTCTGGTGTCCTTCGACAGCTCTTTGGCCTTGGCCATAGTGGAGTTTGGAGTGTGACTGTTTGAGGTTGTGGACAGGTGTCTTTTATACTGATAACAAGTTCAAACAGGTGCCATTAATACAGGTAACGAGTGGAAGACAGAGGAGCCTCTTAAAGAAGCCCCCCCAGCAAAAACACAGAGAGAAGCTCCTCCAACCCTTAAGTCACAGGGGGGTCAAATACAGACTTATTTTAGTTTTAATTGGAATGCCATCAGAGGATGGACTGTTTAAAGTAAGACCAGAATGGAGCCCAAGCCTCATTAAACAGTTTGGGGTTACCCACGTGAATTGAATTGAAATTTTTCTAGTTTCAGAGAGCACAACACATCTCTCACCCAATATTTATAAGATGGGGGAGCTGCCATCTTCCAGCTCTGTAGTATTAGCCATCTAACTAAAAGAGTTGTATAAGCAACAGTGCCCGACTGGATTCTTGATAGGGGGGTACCCATGGGCAGTACTCCAAAAAGGGCTGTAAGGGGAGACGGATCTATAACAGTGTCATATATATCAGAGAAACATTTAAATATGAATTCCCAGAAACCTGACAGTTTATGACAGCCCCAAAACATATGCAACAGTGTGGCTGGTTCCACTTTACATCTGACACAGGTAGGATCAAAATCAGAGAATATTCTTCCAAGTTTGGCCCCCGACCAGTGGATACGGTGAACCACCTTGAATTGAATGAGTCTGTGTCTAGTGCTAAAAGAGGACGAGTGCCCCCTGTGCAGTACAGATTCCCAGGCGTCTTCCCCAAGTTCTTCCCCCAAATCCTTTTCCCATCGAGTCTTTAAAGGTACCAAAGAAGGGTTCTGTAAGTCATGAATGATTGCTTATACATCTGGAATTGCGCCCCTAGGAAGCTTGTTCAGCTCCAAGATGCTCTCTATAGCTGTATTCGCAGGCCTATGGGGAAATCCAGGTGTGTTAGCTTTGACAAAGTTTCTAGAAAAAGTGGGATTGGGGGAGATTGAACTTTTCCTGCAGCTGAGAAAAAGAGGCAAATGTATCATCAAAGAATAATTGGGCTAGTGAGGAGAGGCCTAGTGAGTGCCAAATGCCAAAAGCCCCATCCTTCAAAGATGGAGTAAATAAAATGTTCTGATTGATTGGGCCTGATAGAGAAAAGCCTCGGAGGCTAAAGGCTAAACGGAACTGATTCCAAATTTTAAGAGACTGCTTTACAATTGGGTTGACACACCTTCTGCCTAGGGACACTGGGAGAGACGAGCACAACACAGAGGAAAGTGCTGCAGGTTTACACGATTCAGACTCCATCTGGACCCAGAGTGGTCTCGGGCCAGTAGGATCAGTCTGCAGCCAGTACAGAAGGGCTCTGAAATTTGCAGCCCAGTAGTATGTCTGAAAATTTGGTAGAGCTAAACCCCCCAATGACCTAAGCTTCTGTAAATGTTTTCTACCAATCCGTGGTACCTTGCCATCCCAAATAAAATGCATGAATGTTTGATCCAGTGAAATAAAAAATTATTTTGGAATAAAAAATGGGTAAACATTGAAATAAATATAAAAATTTGGGCAACACATTCATTTTAATGACATTAATCCTTCTGATAAGAGAAAGGGTTAGCGAATTCCAAAAAGTAAAAGATTGTTTCAAACTGTCTGCTCGAGCAACAAAGTTTTCCTGAAACAAATTTGAATATTTCCTTGTCACTTTAACTCCCAAGTAGGTGAATTGATCCCTGACAATCCTAAACTGAGAACTTGTAGAAGAGCACTTTAAAGCAGCCTTGTTTACTGGAAAAAGCTCACTCTTGCCTAAATTCAGCTTGTACCCTGAGATTGATCCAACCTTTTTAAGAACAGATAGGGCACGTGGCAATGAGGTATCAGGGTTGGAGATAAACAAAAGGAGGTCGTCAGCATATAGCGAGACTTTCTGCTCCCAGCCCGCCCTGATTATACCTTGAATGGCATCATTAGAGCGTAGTGCAATGGCGAGAGGCTCGATTGCCAAAGCAAACAACAAGGGGGAGATCTCTCATCTTTTTAAGCGGGAGAACTTGCACAATTGGTGGCTGACTAAATACTTTTTTGCCCCACTGTATGCATAGTACCGTACACAGTTGACTACTGATAAGTGCACTTCAGATAAGTGTACATTTGGAAAAGTGCTCACCTTGGCAGCCATGTTGCTTATGTATTGCCGTGAGTCAGTCTTGACAACAAGTGGCACTGTGACGTCTTTATAGAAGGGCATTCCCTTGAGGAGCTGGTACACCTGGTCTACGATGCCCAGGTCTCTGAGCAGGCTGGCTCTCAGCTGCAGACCCCGGAGACGAGGAGGCAATGCAATGTTATTCATCAGGTAACAGAAACATTGTTTTTTGGGGGGAGGGGATTGAGGTGACCATAGGACACAGCAGCAGGCAGAAGACAGTACTCACATCGAGATGGACGGGGCAGAAGCTCTTCCCTTCCCCCTTTGTGGATTTTACCCTTCAGGCCCAGTCTCTGACACCTCCTCTGGCTCTGTTTCTCATGCGGCTCCTGCAACTGCTCTCTGCACAGAGAAACGTTCCGGGGTATTCTTTGTGTAAACCTGTATACAAGCACTGCTGTGTGCGCCACACATGGACACAAACATTCCTGCTATGTGTATAGTCTATCCAGTAAACCTGCATGCACACATTATGCATGGCACTGAGATTGGAACTGACGTGTGGGTGATGTGTGTGTGTCTACCTGGTGCACCTCTCTCTGGCCTTGGTGGCAGCAGTCTGTTGGAAGAGGGAGCTGCTGTGTTTGAGGTACTTGTCGTACTCCTCCCCTCCCGGGCAGGGGAAGATCCTGCGGAAGCCGCCCAGGTAGCTCAGGGCTACGAGGACCAGCTGCTACTGGCTCTGCTCCTTGCTCCTGGAGCACAGAGGACATTGGAATGGGCTTGGTAAAATTACATTTTCTTTGTGCTACTTTTTCATTTTATGTTTGGAGTCCGTGCAGATTGGACCATAAAACTCATAACAGCAGACTATATTATGACTAAGTCAAGGCAGACTATTATGACTCAAGAGCAGCAGACTCTATTATGACTAGAGCAGCAGACTATTATGACTCAAGCAGCAGACTATTATGACTCAAGAGCAGCTGACTCAATAGCAGCAGACTATTATGGCTCAGAGCTGCAGACTATTATGACTCAGAGCAGCAGACTTTCATGACTCGAGCAGCAGCCTATTATGACTCAAGAGCAGCTGACTCAATAGCAGCAGACTATTATGGCTCAGAGCTGCAGACTATTATGACTCAGAGCAGCAGACTTTTTTGACTCAAGAGCAGCAGACTATTATGACTCAAGAGCAGCTGACTCAATAGCAGCAGACTATTATGACTCAGAGCAGCAGACCTTCATGACTCGAGCAGCAGCCTATTATGACTCAAGAGCAGCAGACTATTATGAATCAGAGCAGCAGACTTATGATTCAAGAGCAGCAGACTCTTATGACTAAGTCAAGGCAGACTATTATGACTCAGAGCAGCAGACTTTTTTGACTCAGAGCAGCAGACTTTCATGACTCAAGCAGCAGCCTATTATGACTCAAGAGCAGCTGACTCAATAGTAGCAGACTTATGACTCAGAGCTGCAGACAATTATGACTCAAGAGCAGCAGACTATTATGAATCAGAGCAGCAGACTTATGATTCAAGAGCAGCAGACTCTATTATGACTAAGTCAAGGCAGACTATTATGACTCAGAGCAGCAGACTATTATGACTCAAGAGCAGCAGACTTGGCTTTGCATGGCTTTGCGTCAGTCACAGGCCCCCAGATTAATCAGCACCAGCGTGTCATACAGCAGCACCTCTCTGTCCAGCCTGGGGTCTGTGGTGAAGCTAATGGAGTGGTTGATCTCCACACACAAATACACAAGTACATCACACTCTACAAATACATGAGCAAGTGAGCGTGTGTGGTCTCACCTCTATCAGCCAGGGCTTGAGGCGGTGGTTGATGAGCACGTCGAAGCCCAGGATCTCGAAGTAGGCCCCGGTGGCATTGTTGGAGGTGGCGTGGTGCAGGAAGCAGATGTGGTAGCTGTGGCGGAGCACTGAGTGGGCTGAGACCAGAGCCTTGATCGCCTCATCCTCGATGTCGGCCCACAGCTTCAACGTGTCATCATCTCCAGGAGACAGGTCAGAGTCGACAACTTCCTGTAGGGAGGGGGAGAGAGACAAACAGAGGGGAGAGACAGAGAAAGACAGACAGCGAGCGAGGCAGCAAGAGAGTGACCATTCAAACAGTCAGACAGGAATGTCGCCACATACAGTATTGGTTGTGCATCGTGTCATAGACCTGTTCCAATGCCCTTGCCTCGTCCTCGTCTTGCGAACACTTTTAACCGTCACAATGTTGTCTGTGTGTACACTGTAGACACACGTTAATTTTCACTTGATCCCCACTGTTAAGGTTCTAGAAGTTAGTTTTGTTTGGGAGGCTATAATAAGCTCAGCATACCAAGGCAGTGATGAAATATGAGTGGCAGTATATCAGCCTCCTGAGTTGTGACACATGCTGCAAATAAGATTGGCTGCTTGGCCTGCTGACAAGCCTGGCTGTGGCTCTTGCATACTGATACAAGTATGGCGCGGGGGACCTGGGCCGGAGATGGCCATAAGTCTCAGAGTGAGACATGACTGACAGCTCTGAGTCGTTGCTTTTAGACTGACATAAATTGATCCAGCAGCTTTATTCTGACACAGGTCGCGTAAGCATGATCTCAGTTTTGTGACAGACAGGGTTTTCTCAAGTGGATTGAGCTGTTATCCTAATGAGAGGGAAATATATATAATTTATACCTAAAATAATATAAGTTGTGCTTGCATTTCCCTTCCTGGAACCAAGCACTAGTACATGTCCACGCTAGAGGAAAGTGTCAAATACAACATCAGAGAGAAAGCCCAGGAAGACCCGTGTCAATAGATCACCTTTCGATGCCAGCGTTCTCATCCCAGACAAAGTTCTCACTTTGTTTGTTAATGGCGTAGGTGGTCAGGTGCATGAAAGAGGCCAGTGTGTGAGATAAAGACTGTGTCGAAGAGGAACTTAGAAACCAGGAGTACTTTCACAGTGCTTGCATGTTGGGCATTGTTGCTAAGTCTTTTATGACAGAGCTAGTAAAATGTTAGCTTGAGTCATATCACTGGTAAAAAAAAAATACTGTTTGAGAGGCGCAAGATTGATCACACCCATTGTAGGTCTGAGTTCAAGGACAGATGTCTATCTTATCTAAGTCCGTCTGCCTACGTGTCTGTGTTTGATTGTGTTCCTGTCTGTCTCTGTCCCCTTGAACACGCTTACAGCAGACGGACGATCTGCAACATGTCAATACCGACAGAAAACAAATGTTACCATGTCTATGGTCCCTAACAGAACTACACAGTATGAACACGAAAGACCAATGACATTGTGTACATCTCATGTTTATTTCAATGTTAAACATGTTGCCCTCTCATTCCCCCTTCTGTGGTTGTGCCCATTGTGCCGTGCCACACCACGTTGTTGCGGGTGGGGTTGTAGCGGCTGGTGCAGAAGCGGGCCAGCCGCTCCTTATACAGGAAGATATGGAAGGGGTCGAAGACGTCACCAGCACGTAGATGCGTAGGTCAAACTTGAAGCCGTCAATGACCAATGGCTGTTTGTGGTGGCAGAGGGACAAGAACAACAAATAAGAATGGCTAAAACAAAGTAGAATATCTGGAAATTATGACAAGACAGGTTGAGAAAATTGCCGTTCTGCTTTACCCTGACAACTCAGTTAATGGATATGATAGATTATACTCAGTAATATTGAATACAATGGGAACAGGATCAACATACATCTCAGCGGTTCCCAAAGTTTTCCGTTCTGGGGACCACCAAATCAGTCAAAAGCCTTTGTGGACCACCATTTGCGGAGTTGCAGTATTTAAAATAAATACCATTTAGAGTCAATTTGATCAATGAATGTAACAGTATAAAGGCCAATTATTATTATTATAATGATTAACAATCTGCATTGTGAAACGTTCTGTAAAATTGCTTATTATACCATTAATAATCCCAGCTGCATCTTTTTCTTCATATCTTCTTGTAAATGCAGTACAATAAAAAAAAACAGCCAAAGTTCATCCTGCTCCTATTCTACTTTCATAGATGATTTAGATCAGGGGTTCCCAACCATTTTCCACCAGGGGCCCCTTTTTCACATATATAAAAAAAAGGAATTTAAAAATGTTGTTTATTTAGATAGAGTATATTAAATAAAACACCAGCTTGAATTTGTTTAATTTGAAGGACCTAGGAAAATGTTCGTTTGAAGCTCATTTCCTGAAAGACTCACTACATATATGGGTAGGCTATTTAATGCCAATAATAATAATGGTAATAATAATAATATAAAATCATCATCATTAAAAAAAATAGAATAAGGAAGGTAAAGTCAAGACCCGATTTCCCCAAATGTTATTCTGCTACCAAATATGTTTTAATAGGATAATTTATATGAACCCTCAATGTAATTATACTGATTCTCTTTTACTGAAAGTGATTTGATCAACTGATAGCGACACTGGGAGACGAGAAGCAAGCACAGGGTATGAACATTTAATAAAAAACGAACAAGAAACAAAACAAAGTCAGCGTCTGGATAGGGGAAACAAAACTATAGCCCCATCGATAAGAATGGGGGCGTGCTCTGACCTTCTTTTCCTGTAGTCCACAATCATCTCCTTTGTGTTGATCATGTGGAAGGAGATGTTGCTGTCCTGGCACCACACTGGCAGGTCTCTGACCTCCTCCCTATAGGCTGTCACATCGTTGTCGGTGATCAGGCCTACCACTGTTGTGTCGTCGGGAAACTTAATGATGGTGTTTGAGTCATTTCTGGCCATGCAGTCATGTGTGAACAGGGAGTACAGGAGGGGACTGAGCACACACCCCTGAGGGGCCCCTGTGTTGACGTAAAGCGTGGCAGATGTGTTGTTAACTACCCTTACCATGGGTCGGTAGTGATTTAGTCAGGTTACCTTAGTATTCTTGGGCACAGGGACTTCAAGGGACACAGCTTGAAACCTGTTGGTATTATAGACTCTGACAGGGAAAGAATGAAAATGTCAGTGAAGACACTTGCCAGTTGGTCAGCGCATGCTTGGAGTACACGTCCTGGTAATCCGTCCAGGATCCAGTTTCAGAGGGAGGTGTTTAATCCCAGGGTCCTTAGATTAGTGATGAGATTTGAGGGCACTATGGTGTTGAACTCTGAGCTGAAGTCAATGAAAAGCATTCTCACATAGGTGTTCCTTTTGTCCAGTTGTGAAAAGGCAGTGTGGGGTGCAACAGAGATTGCATCATCTGTGGATCTGTTGGGGCGATATGCAAATTGGAGTGGGTCTAGGGTTTCTGGGATAATGGTGTTGATGTGAGCCATGACCAGCCTTTCAAAACACTTCATGGCGACAGACGTGAGTGCTACGGGTCGGTAGTCATTTAGGCAGGTTACCTTAGTATTCTTGGGCACAGGGACTGTGGTGGTCTGCTTGAAACATGTTGGTATTACAGACTCAGACGGGGAGAGGATGAAAATGTCAGTGAAGACACTTGCCAGTTGGTCAGCGCATGCTCAGAGTACATGTCCTGGTTTTACTGTTTGCTTATGGCCATATACACCTCATTGAGTGCGGTCTTAGTACCAGCATCGGTTTGTGGTAGTAAATAGACAGCTATGAAGAATATAGATGAAAACTCTCTCGGTAGATAGTACGGTCTGCAGCTTATCATGAGATACTCTACCTCAGGCGAGCAAAACTTTGAGACTTCCTTAGATATCGTGCACCAGATGTTGTTTACAAATATACATAGACCGCCACCCTATGTCTTTACCAGAGGCTGCTGTTCTATCCTGCCGATACAGTGTATAACCCACATACACATGGTTAGCAGATGTTAATGTGAGTGTAGCGAAATGCGTGTGCTTCTAGTTCTGATTACGCAGTAATATCTAACAAGTAATCTGACAAATTCACAACAACTACCTTATACACACAAATAGACACAAATGTAAAGGGATGAACAGAATATGTACATATAAATATATGGATGAGCAATGGCGTGCGGCATAGGCAAGATGCAGTACATACATATGAGATGAGTAATGTAGGATATGTGAACATTATTAAAGTAGTGTTATCTAAAGTGACTAGTGATACCTTTATTAAGTCCATTTATTGAAGTGGCCAGAGATTTGAGTCTGTATGTTGGCAGCAGCCTCTCTATGTTAGTGATGGTTGTTTAACAGTCTGATGGCCTTGAGATAGAAGTTGTTTTTCAGTCTCTCGGTACCAGCTTTGATGCACCTGTACTGTCTTTGCCTTCTGGATGATAGCGGAGTGAACAGGAAGTGGCTCGGGTGGTTGTTGTCCATGATGACCTTTTTGGCCTTCCTGTGACATTGGGTGCTGTAGGTGTCCTGGAGGGCAGGTAGTTTGCCCCCGGTGATGAGTTGTGCAGACCGCACTACCCTCGGGAGAGTATCACGGTTGAGGGCGGTGCAATTGTCGTACCAGGCGGTGATACAGCCCGACAGGATGCTCTCGATTGTGCATCTGTAAAAGTAGTGTTTAAGATGACAAGCCAAATTTCTTTAGCCTTCTTCACCACGCTGTCTGTGTGGGTGGACCATTTCAGTTTGTCCGTGATGTGTATGCCGAGGAACTTAAAACTTTCCACTACTGTCCCGTCTATGTGGATGGGGAGAGGGGGTGCTCCCTCTGCTGTATCATGTAGTCCACAATCATCTCCTTTGTTTTGTTGACGTTGAGTGAGAAGTTATTTTCCTGACACCACACTCCGAGGGCCCTCACCTCTTCCCTGTAGGCCGTCTCGTCATTGTTGGTAATCAGGCCTACCACTGTAGTGTCGTCTGCAAACTTGATGATTGAGTTGGATGCATGCATGGCCACGCAGTCATGGGTGAACAGGGAGTACAGGAGAGGGCTGAGAACGCACCCTATGGGGCCCCAGTGTTGAGTATCAGCAAGGTGGAGATGTTTTATTACCTTCACCACCTGGGGGCAGGCCGTCAGAAAATCCAGGACCCAGTTGACGAGTTTGGAGGGTACTATGGCGTTAAATGCTGAGCAGTAGTCAATGAACAGTATTCTTACATAGGTATTCCTCTTGTCCAGATGAGATAGGGCAGTGTGATGGCGATTGCATCGTCAGTGGACCTATTGGGGAGGTAAGCAAATTGGAGTGGGTCTAGGGTATCAGGTAGGGTGGAGGTGATATGATCCTTGACTAGTCTCTCAAAGCACTTCATGATGACAGAGGTGAGTGCAATGGGGCGATAGTCATTTAGTTCAGTTACCTTAGCTTTCTTGGGAACAGGAACAATGGTGGCCATCTTGAAGCATGTGGGGTCAACAGACTGGGATAGGGATTGGTTGAATATGTCCGTAAACACACCAGCCAGCTGATCTGCGCATGCTCTGACGACGCGGCTGGGGATGCAGTCTGGGCCGGCAGCCTTGCGATGGTTAACACATTTAAATGTTTTACTCATGTTGGCCATGGAGAAGGAGAGCCCACAGGCTTTGGTAGCAGGCCGTGTCAGTGGCACTGTATTGTCCTCAAAGCTAGCAAAGAAGTTGTTTAATTTGTCTGGGAGCAAGACGATGTCCGTTGCGTGGCTGGTTTTCTTTTTGTAATCCATGATTGACTGTAGACCCTGCCACATACGTCTCGTGTTTGAGCCGTTGAATTGCGACTCTACTTTGTCTTTGCTTGTTTGATTGCCTTGCGGAGGAAATAGCTGCACTGTTTGTATTTGGTCATGTTTCCGGTCGCCTTGCCATGATTAAAAGCAGTGGTTCGCGCGTCCAGTTTTGCGAATGCTGCAATCGAATCCACGGTTTCTGGTTAGGGAAGGTTTTAAAAGTCCCAGCGGGTACGACATCTCTGATGCACTTGCTAATAAACTCACTCACCGAGTCAGCTATACATCAATGTTGTTGTCTGATGCCATCCGGAACATATCTCAGTCCACAGCAATCTTGAAGCGTGGAGTCCGATTGGTCAGACCAGAGTTGTATTGACCTGAGCACGGGCGTTTCCTGTTTTAGTTTCTGTCTATAAGCTGGGAGCAACAAAATTGATTCATGGTCAGATTTGCTGAAGGCAGGGCACGGGAGGGCTTTGTATGCATCGCAGAAGTTCAAGTAGCAATGATCCAGAATTCTGCCAGCTCATGTCATGCATTCGATATGCTGATAGAATTTAGTGAGAATTGATCCTAGGTTAGCTTTGTTAAAATCCCCAGCTAAAATAAATGCATGGTATGGTTTCCAGTTTACTTAGAGTCCAGTGAAGTTCTTTCAGGGCCGACGAGGTATCTGTTTGGGGGGGGATTTTCACGGCTGTGACTATAATTGAAGAGAATTCTCTTGGAAAATAATGCAGTCGGCATTTGATTGTAAGGAATTCTAGGTCAGGTGAACAAAAGGACTTGAGTTCCTGTATGTTGTTGTGATTACACCATGAGTCATTAATCATAACACATACACCCCCGCCCTTCTTCTTACCAGAGAGATGTTTGTTTCTTTTGGCGAGATGCGTGAATAAAGTGGGTGGCTGTACCGACTCTGACAACGTATTCCGAGTGAGCCATGTTTCCGTGAAACAGAGAATGTCATCATTCAGCCACGACTTGGTGAAACATAAGATATTACAGTCCTATCCCTTTGGTAGGATATACGTGCTCGTAGTTCGTCCACTTATTATCCAGCGATTGTATGTTGGCCCATAGTACCGATGGCATCCCTCTTGTCCTACTCATTAAAGAAACATTCTTCGTCTAGTTCAAGGTACAGTGCCTTGCGAAAGTATTCGGCCCCCTTGAACTTTGCAACCTTTTGCCACATTTCAGGCTTCAAACATAAAGATATAAAACTGTATTTTTGTGTGAAGAATCAACAACAAGTGGGACACAATCATGAAGTGGAATGACATTTATTGGATATTTCAAACTTTTTTAATAAATCAAAAACTGAAAAATTGGGCGTGCAAAATTATTCAGCCCCTTTACTTTCAGTGCAGCAAACTCTCTCCAGAAGTTCAGTGAGGATCTGCAAATCTACCAAGACCTGGCCGTCCCTCTAAACTTTCAGCTCATACAAGGACAAGACTGATCAGAGATGCAGCCAAAAGGCCCATGATCACTCTGGATGAACTGCAGAGATCTACAGCTGAGGTGGGAGACTGTCCATAGGACAACAATCAGTCGTATATTACACAAATCTGGCCTTTATGGAAGAGTGGCAAGAAGAAAGCCATTTCTTAAAGATATCCATAAAAAGTGTTGTTTAAAGTTTGCCACAAGCCACCTGGGAGACACACCAAACATGTGGAAGAAGGTGCTCTGGTCAGATGAAACCAAAATTGAACTTTCTGGCAACAATACAAAACATTATGTTTGGCGTAAAAGCAACACAGCTCATCACCCTGACCACACCATCCCCACTGTCAAACATGGTGGTGGCAGCATCATGGTTTGGGCCTGCTTTTCTTCAGCAGGGACAGGGAAGATGGTTAAAATTGATGGGAAGATGGATGGAGCCAAATACAGGACCATTCTGGAAGAAAACCTGATGGAGTCTGCAAAAGACCTGAGACTGGGACGGAGATTTGTCTTCCAACAAGACAATGATCCAAAACATAAAGCAAAATCTACAATGGAATGGTTCAAAAATAAACATATCCAGGTGTTAGAATGGCCAAGTCAAAGTCCAGACCTGAATCCAATCGAGAATCTGTGGAAAGAACTGAAAACTGCTGTTCACAAATGCTCTCCATCCAACCTCACTGAGCTCGAGCTGTTTTGCAAGGAGGAATGGGAAAAAATGTCAAGTCTCTCGATGTGCAAAACTGATAGAGACATACCCCAAGCGACTTACAGCTGTAATCGCAGCAAAAGGTGGCGCTACAAAGTATTAACTTAAGGGGGATGAAAAATTTTGCACGCCCAATTTTTCAGTTTTTGATTTGTTAAAAAAGATTGAAATATCCAATAAATGTCATTCCACTTCATGATTTGTAAGTCGCTCTGGATAAGAGCGTCTGCTAAATGACTTAAATGTAAATGTAATGATTGTGTCCCACTTGTTGTTGATTCTTCACAAAAAAATACAGTTTTATATCTTTATGTTTGAAGCCTGAAATGTGGCAAAAGGTCGCAAAGTTCAAGGGGGCCGAATACTTTCGCAAGGCACTGTATGTAATCTCTGTTCTGATATCCAGAAGCTCTTTTTGGTCATAAGAGATGGTAGCAGCAACATTATGTACAAAATAAGTTACAAAGCCATTTTACAGCTTGTTTCTAGCCTAAAGCATTGCAAATATTTTTGTTACTTTAGATCGGTATAAACAATCGAGAACTGTAAATTGTTTTACAGTTTTTTTAAATCAAAGGTCCCACATCCCCCCACAAAACGGTAGCATCCCATATGGGGGCGAGCCCCCTAGGTTGGTAACCCTTGACTTAGATAAAAAAATAGACAGCCGTATCAAATTTCAAAGTCCACTGCAGGGTACAGGGCCAATTGTGTCCATCTCCCCTCTAAGAAAGAGTTTGGGATTTCCATTCACAGACATCATGCAATTAAAGGATAAGGGTATATTATCTAATGTAAAAGGTGTATCAATCTAGCCTGGTTAAACCAGATTGAACGGTGAGCAGGGCATAAAATGAACACCGGCTACCTGCCAATGCAGGTAGATTTTGGCATTGTTGGGTAAGATGTCTATTTCACCAGCCACGTGTGCAGTTGGTCAGGGCTCCACAGTGCGAGCATTTCATTTGTGAATAAAAATAGTAAGATCAAGTATGATCACATTCATAGTAAAATAAATGCTGCAGCAGCTGTTTAAGTTTTTGGGCCGTTTTGTTTCATAGCTGATAAATTAATCGCAGAGAGTCAAAGAAATACAAATCCTATATAGCCCACTCCACTTCGTACTGCAACACTGCCTGGTTGCTTTGTCGTACCCGCGGTATACGGTCTGACATACAGCATTCAGGGCTCAAACCACCCAGTTTATGGTGTAATTTTAGTGGCCCAAAAATATTTTGGCTGGTAAAAAGTCTGAGTTGCTAGATTTTTGAATCTACTGGCCACAGTGGCTATGGGACCAAAAAGTACATTTTATGCCTTGATGGTGAGCGCAACATTCAGTTTGGTTTAACTAGGCTACTGCCAATTGACTAATGGGAGCATCATGACTCCACCGAGAGGCACCAGGTGCTGGGGAAGATGTTGTACACCTTGGGGAAACTCTTCAGCATGCGGTTCATGTTGTGAGCCAGCATGTACTTCCTGCTCAGCTCCATCATGCAAGGGAAGTGTCTTCTGTCTTCACATCTTCTGTCAGGCCCACGAGAAAAAAATACTATAGTTTACTGTTGTTTAAATTCTGTAGTATTACTATGGTTAAAAAAGCATTGTGTTTATTCAGACTATAGTATTCTGTAGTATTTATTACTGTTTTTGCAAATATTAAAGAAGTATGCTATAGTATTTACAGTTTACTATAGTATAAATAGAACAGCTGCCTCCAGTAAGAAAAGGGGTGGCGGTCTGTGTCTATTTGTAAAAACAGCTGTTGCACGCAATCTAATATTAGATATTAAGGAAGGTTTTGCTCGCCTGAGGTTGAGTACCTCATGATAAGCAGTAGGTTACACTATTTACCTACAGAGTTTTCATGTATATTTTTCGTATTTTTCGTTTAGCAGTCTATTTACAACCACAAACCAATGCTGGCACTAAGACCGCACTCAATGAGCTGTCCACGGCCATAATCAAACAAGAAAATGCTCACCTAGAGGTGGCGCTCCTAGTGGCCGGGGACTTAATGCAGGGAAACTTACATCCGTTGTACCTCATTTCTACCAGCATGCTACATATGCAACCAGAGGGGGACAAAAACCTCTAGATCACTCCACACACAGAGACGCATACAAAGCTCTCCCTCGCCCTCAATTTGGCAAATCTAACCATAACTCTATCCTCCTGATTCCTGCTGACAAGCAAAAACTAAATCAGGAAGCACCAGTGACTCGCTCAATGAGGAAGTGGTCAGATGAAGCAGATGCTAAGCTACAGGACTGTTTTGCTAGCACAGACTGGAATATGTTCCAGGATTCTTCCGATGGCATTGAGGAGTACACCACATCAGTCACTGGCTTCACCAATAAGTGCATTGATGACGTCGTCACCACAGTGACCGTGCGTACATACCCCAACCAGAAGCCATGGATTACAGGCAACATCAGCACTGAGCTAAAGGATAGAGCGCCGGCTTTCAAGAAACGGGACTCTAACCCGGACGCTTATAAGAAATCCCGCTATGCCCTCCGACGAACCACCAAACAGGAAAAGCATCAATACAGGACTAAGATTGAATTGTACTACAACCGGCTCTGACACTCGTCAGATGTCGCAGGGCTTGCAAACTATTACGTACTATAAAAGGGAAGCACAGCCGTGAGCTGCTCAGTGACATGAGCGAACCAGACAAGCTAAGTACCAGTAGTATGTACTCTGTCTATGCAGACTAGGTAAGACCTGGGCGGACCACCCTCTGTATTTTGGTTAGCGCGCCAGGTGGCGTAAAGAAAAGGTAACCAGTGGGTAGGTAGGTAAGGCAGGAGAGGGGACTCTAACGTTTACATTCTTTGCTTTGGATCCATCCAGCTCCTTTTCCCCACATTACCATGTTAAATAAATTCCCAGTAAACGGTAATATTCTCTGCCATCCTTAAACGCACGTACAATCACATACAACTTTCACTCCACAGGGAGTTGAGTGTCGCAGGGTGTTGCGTTCCCTCCTCCAAGAGGCGTGCGTAACACCAACATGTTTCAAGCAGACCACCATAGTCCCTGTGCCAAAGAACACCAAGGTAACCTGCCTAAATGACTAACAAACCCTAGCACTCACGTCTGTAGCCATGAAGTGCTTTGAAAGGCTGGTGATGGCTCACATCAACACCATCATCCCAGAAACCCAGAAACTCATGCAATTTGCATACCGCCCCAACAGATCCACAGATGATGCAATCTCTGTTGCAATCCACACTGCCCTTTCCTACCTGGACAAAAAGGAACACCTACTTGAGAATGCTATTCATTGACTACAGCTCAGCATTCAACACCATAGTGCCCTCAAAGTTCACCACTAAGATAAGGACCATGGGACTAAACACCTCCCTCTGCAACTGGATCCTGGACTTCCTGACGGGCCAACCATAGGTGGTAAAGGTAGGTAACAACACATCTGCCATGACAATCCTCAACACTGGAGCCCTTCAGGAGTGCATGCTCAGTCCCCTCATGTACTCCATGTTCACCCATGACTGCATGGCCAAGCACGACTCCAACACCATCATTAAGTTTGCTGACGACACAACATTGGTAGGCAGGATCACCGACAACGATGAGACAGCCTATAAGGAGGGGGCCAGTGTGGTGCCAGGATAACAACCTCTCCCTCAATGTGATCAAGACAAGGGAGATGATTGTGGACTACGGAAAAAGGAGGACACGAGCACGCCCCCATTCTAATCGACGGGGCTGTAGTGGAGCAGGTTGACAAAACCTATTCCCCCTCAGAAGACTGAAAAGATTTGGCATGAGTCCTCAGATCCTCAAAAGGTTCAACAGCTGCATCATCGAGAGCTGACTGGTTGCATCACTGCCTGGTATGGCAACTGCTCAGCCTCCGACTGCAAGGCACTACAGAAGGTAGTGCGTACGGCCCAGTAACTCATTGGGGCCAAGCTTCCTGCTATCCAGGACCTCTATACCAAGCTGTGTCAGAAGAAGGCCCTAAACATGGTCAAAGACTCCAGCCACACTAGTCATAGACTGTTCTCTCTGCTACCGCACGGCAAGCGGTAGCGGAGCTCCAAGTCTAGGTCCAAGAGGCTTCTTAACAGCTTCTACTCCCATAAGACTCCTGAACAGCTAACAAATGGCTACCTGGACTTGCATTGCCCTCCCCTCCCCCCACCCCCCATTTTTACACTGCTGCAACTCTGTTTATTATCCATGCATAGTCACTTTACCTCTACCTACATGTACATATTACCTCAATTACCTTGACAAACCTGTGCCCCCGCATATTGACTCTGTACCGGAGCCCCCTGTATATAGCCTCGCTACTGTCAACGGGTGTATTAGAGGTGTCAGGTGCAGGAGAGTAGAGTGATGTAAACAGGCACACTTATTTTAGTTCCAAAAACAAGAGCAATACATAAATCAAACGCGCTCAAAACACGGAGCATACAAGTTGGTGGTTGAAGATATCCATCTAGTGGTGTGGGGGCTGTGCTTTGGCAAAGTGGGTGGGGTTATATCCTTCCTGTTTGGCCCTGTCCGGGGGTGTCCTCGGATGGGGCCACAGTGTCTCCTGACCCCTCCTGTCTCAGCCTCCAGTATTTATGCTGCAGTAGTTTA
Organism: Oncorhynchus masou masou; assembly: GCF_036934945.1. NCBI lineage: Eukaryota > Metazoa > Chordata > Actinopteri > Salmoniformes > Salmonidae > Oncorhynchus > Oncorhynchus masou. Next base: position 18,021,074 of record NC_088226.1, on the reverse strand, counting down.
TGTGTCGGGGGGCTGGGGTCAGTTTGTTATATCTGGAGTACTTCTCCTGTCCAATTCGGTGTCCTGTGTGAATCTAAGTGTGCGTTCTCTAATTCTCTCCTTCTTTCTCTCGGAGGACCTGAGCCCTAATACCATGCCCCAGGACTACCTGACATGATGACTCCTTGCTGTCCCCAATCCACCTGGCCATGCTGCTGCTCCAGTTTCAACTGTTCTGCCTTATTATTATTATTCGACCATGCTGGTCATTTATGAACATTTGAACATCTTGGCCATGTTCTGTTATAATCTCCACGCGGCACAGCCGGAAGAGGACTGGCCACCCCACATATGCTCTCTCTAATTCTCTTTCTTTCTCTCTCTCGGAGGACCTGAGCCCTAATACCATGCCCCAGGACTACCTGACATGATGACTCCTTGCTGTCCCCAGTCCACCTGGCCGTGCTGCTGCTCCAGTTTCAACTGTTCTGCCTTATTATTATTCGACCATGCTGGTCATTTATGAACATTTGAACATCTTGGCCATGTTCTGTTATAATCTCTACCCGGCACAGCCAGAAGAGGACTGGCCACCCCACATAGCCTGGTTCCTCTCTAGGTTTCTTCCTAGGTTTTGGCCTTTCTAGGGAGTTTTTCCTAACCACCGTGCTTCTACACCTGCATTGCTTGCTGTTTGGGGTTTTAGGCTGGGTTTCTGTACAGCACTTTGAGATATCAGCTGATGTACGAAGGGCTATATAAATAAATTTGATTTGATTTGATACAAGTAAACTGCGTAATAAAACACCACAATAACATGAAACAATTACACACAAAACATGATGGGAAACAGAGGGATAAATACAAGTAGATTGATTGGGGAAATGAAAACCAGGTGTGTATGGAACAAGACAAGACAAATGGATAGATGAAAAATGGAGCGGCGATGGCTAGAAACTGTAGTGTTTTTGCGGATGGTATTACATTATACTGTAGTATTTAGTGTAGTATTCTACAGTACACTACAAAATATTATAGTAAGTACTAGACATGATAGAATACTACAGTACTTACTATAGAATTATGTAGTAAACTGTAGAATCTCTCCATCATAAACTGTAGCATTTTTTTATGGAGGGGAGAGGGTAAATCCTATAAAGTCATATGCAAGGAAAACGTATGCATTTAAAATGAAACTTGAAGAATGTCATTGTGAGCTAATCGTAATGGGTAGGGCCCAAAGGTTTTTCCTGGTCAGGATGTTAGGAAAAACTTCGGACCCAAAACCTATGAACAAGGGTTTTAGGGGACATCTTCAAACATGGTAGGCTATGTAGCGTAAATCTTTAGACATTGATTATGGTGATACCTGGAAGCATTTCAATGCCATGCCGAGGTCCAGAGAGACTGATGTCAGTCCAGAAGACTGACCAGTCCTCCCCCTCTAGTGCCTCCTTCAGGCCAAACCTGCACATTGCACTGGCACCACAAAAGAGAAACAGAGTGCCTTCAGAAAGTATTTACACCCCTTGACTTTTTCCACATTTTGTTTTATTACAGCATTACTTTTGAATGTATAAGATTTAGATTTTGTGTCACTGATGTACATACAAAATGCCCATGACGTCAAAGAGGAATTATGTTTTTAGAAATGTTTACAAATTAATAAAAAATAAAAAGCTGACATTTCTTGAGTCAATAAGTATTGAACCCTTTTGTTATGGCATGCCTAAATAAGTTCAGTAGTAAAAATGTGCTTAACAAGTCACATAAGTTGCATGGACTGACTCTTTGTGCAATAATAGTGTTTATCATGATTTTTAAATGACTAACCCATCTCTGTACCTCAAACATACAATTATCTGTAAGGTCCCTCAGTCAAGCAGTGAATTTCAAACAGATTCAAGCACAAAGACCAGGGAGATTTTCCAATGCCTCACAAAGAAGGGCTCCTATTGGTAAACAGGTAAAAACAAAAGCAGACATTGAATATCCCTTTGAGCATGGTGAAGTTATGAATTACACTTTGGATGGTGTAAAAATACACTCAGTCACTTCAAAGATACAGGCGCACTTCCAAACTCCATTGCCGGAGAGGAAGGAAACTGCTCAGGGATTTCATCATGAGGCCAAAGGTGATTTTAAAACAATTACAGAGTTTAATGGCTTTGACAGGAGATGATTGAGAATGGATCAACAACATTGTAGATACTCCACAATACTATCATAAATGACAGTGTGAAAAGAAGAAAGCCTTTACAGAATAAAACATATTCAAAACATGCATCCTGTTTGCAATAAGGCACTAAAGTAATACTGCCAAAAATATGCCAAAGAAAGGAAACTTTTGTCCTGAATACAAAGCGTTATGTTTGGGGCAAATCCTACACAACACATCACTGACTAACACTCTTCATAAATTCAAGCACGATAGTGGCTACATTATGTTATCGTCAAGGACTAGGTGTCACTCCCTGGCCTTAGTTATCTTTGTTTTCTTTATTATTTTGGTTAGGTCAGGGTGTGACATGGGGGTTTTATGTGTTTTGTCTGGTCTAGGGGTTTTTGTATGTTTATGGGGCTGTTACCTTTCTAGGTAGTTTGTATGTCTATGGTTGCCTAGATTGGTTCTCAATTAGAGGCAGCTGTCTATCATTGTCTCTGATTGGGAACCATATTTAGGCAGACATATCCTGTGGGTACTTTGTGGGTGGTTGTCTTTTGTCATTGCACCAGATAGGACTGTTTCGGTTTTCACATTTGTTGTTTTGTATTTTGTAGTGTTCTCATGTATGGTCTTGATTAAACATGTTGAACTCTAACCATGCTGAATTTTGGTCCTCCGCTCCTTCAACAGAAGAAAACCGTTACACTAGGACAGCGTTTCCCAAAATCGGTCCCGGGGTATCCCCAAGGGGTGCACATTTTGGTTTTTGCCCTAGCACTGCACAGCCGAAATTCAACTAATCATCAAGCTTTTATTATTTGAATCAGCTGTGTAGTGCTAGGGCAAAAAAAAAATGTCCACCACTTGGGGTCCCCAGGACTGAGTTTGGGAAACGCTGGACAAGGGCAGTTTTTTTAGGATAAAAATGTATTAAATAGTGCAACGCACAAGCAAAATCCGAGAGGAAAACCTGGTCCAGTCTGCTTTCCAACAAACACTGGGAGACAAATTCACCTTTCAGCAGGACGATTACCTAAAGCACAAGGGCAAAAATGCACAGGAGATGCTTACCAAGACGACATTGAATGTTCCTGAGCGATCTAGCTACAGGTTTGACTTAAATTGGCTTGAAAATCTATGGTAAGACTTTAAAATGGCTGTCTAGCAATGATCAACAACCAACTTGACAGAGCTTGAAGAATTTAAAAAATAATAAATGGACAAATATTGTACAATCCAGGTTTGCAAACCTCTTAGGAAATTACTTAGAAAGACTCACAGCTGTAATCACTGCTAAAGGTGATTCTAACATGTATTGACTCAGTTGGTTCAATACTTATCTAAACAAGATGCACTATCTAGTGGATTTGAAAAATATTCAGACCTCTTCATTTTTCCCACATGTTGTTATGTTACAGCCTTATTCTAAACTGGATTAAACATTTTTTTCCACTCATTAATCACAATACCCCATAATGACAAAGTGAAACCAGATTTGTAGAACTTTTAGCAAATTTGTTTAAAAAAACAAACAAATAGAAATATTTACATAACTATATGAGACTCGAAATTGATCTCAGGTGCAGCCTGTTTCCATGGATCATCCTTGACTGGAGTGATGCTGTGGAAATTAGATGGATTGGACATGATTTGGAAAGGCACAAACCTGTGTATATAAGGTCCCACAGTTAACAGCGCATGTCAGAGCAAAAATCAAGCCACGAGGTCAAAGGAATTGTCCGTAGAGCTCCAAGATAGGATTGTATATCGAGGCACAGATCTGGAGAAGGGTACTAAAGAATATCTGCGGCATTGAAGGTCCCCAAGAATACAGTGGCCTCCATCATTCTTAAATGAAATAAATTTGGGACCACTGCTGGGACAAACTGAGCAATCGGGGGAGAAGGGCCTTGGTCAGGGAGGTGACCAAGAACCCAATGGTCACTCTAACAGAGCTCCAGAGTTCCTCTGTGGAGACGGGAGAACCTTCCAGAAGGACAACCATCTCTGCAGCACTCCACCAATCAGGCCTTTATGGTAGAGTAGCGAGACGGAAGCCAGTAAAAAGGCACACAACAGCCCACTTGGGAGTTTGCCTAAAATCACCTAAAGGACTCTCAGACCATGAGAATAGATTATCTTGTCTGTTGAAACTTAGATTACACTCTTTGGCCTGAATGCCAAGCATCTTGTCTGGAGGAAACGTAGCACCATCCCTAAGGTGAAGCATGGAGGTGGCACCATCATGCTGTGGGGATATTTTTCAGCGGCAGGGACTGAGAGACTAGTCGGGATCGAGGGAAAGATGAACGGAGCAAAGTACACAGAGATCCTTGATGAAAACCTGCTCCAGAGCGCTCAGGACCTCAGACTGGGGGCGAAGGTTCACGTTCCAACAGGACAATGACCAAGACAATAGCCGGAGGAGAAGAGGGATTCGGGGCGGTCTTCTGGTCAGACTTAGGAGGCGCGCACACCACCCACCGCTTCCGAGTATATTACTCGCTAATGTTCAGTCCCTGGATAACGAAGTTGACAGGATCAGGGCAATGGTTTCTTTCCAGAGAGACATCAGGGTTAGTAACATACTCTGTTTCACGGAAACATAGCTCACTCAGGATATACTGTCGGAGTCGGTCCAGCCATCTGGATTCTCAGTTCATTGCGCCGACAGGAATAAACATCTCTCCGGGAAGAAAGGCGGGGGTGTATGTTTTATGATTAATGATTCATGGTGTAATTGTAATAACACACAGGAACTCAAGTCCTTTTGCTCACCCGACCTAGAATTCCTCACAATCAAATGCAGACCGTATTATCTTCCAAGAGAATTCTCTTTGATTGTCACAGCCGTGTCTATCCCCCCTCAAGCCGATACCATGACTGCCCTCAAGTAACTTCACTGGACATTATGCAAACTGGAAACCATATATCCTGAGGCTGCATTTATTGTAGCTGTAGACTTTGACACAGCAAATCTGGGGAAAATGCTACCTAAAATCTATCAGCACATAGACTGAGTGGAAAAACACTCAACCATTGTTATTCCAACTTCCGGTATGCATACAAGGCCCTCCCCCGCCCTCCTTTTGGCAAATATGACCACGACTCCATTGCTCCTCCCATCCTATAGACAGAAACTCAAACAGGAAGTACCCATGCTAAGGACTATTCAACGCTGGTCTGACCAATCGGAATCCACGCTTCAAGATTAAAACAATCATGCGGACTGGGATATGCTCCGGGTAGCTTCAGAGAATAATATCGATGTAAATACCGAGACGGTTACTGAGTTTATCAAGAAGTGTATATGAGATGTTGTACCCATTGTGACTATTAAAACCTACCCTAACCAGAAACCGTGGATAGATGGCAGCATTTGTGCAAAACTGAAAGAGTGAACCACCGCATTTAACCATGGCAAGGTGTCTGGGAATATGGCAGAATACAAACAGAGTAGTCATTTGTCCGCAAGGCAATCAAACAGACAACGTGAGTATTGAGACAAAGTGGAGTCGCAATTCAACGGCTCAAACACTACATAAGGAAAACCAGCCACGTCACAGACATTGACGTCTTGCTTCCGGACAAGCTAAACACATTCTTTGCCCACTTTGACGCGGCCAGATACCAAGGACTGTGGGCTCTCCTTCTCCGTGGCCGACGTGAGTAAGACATTTAAACAGGTTAACCCTCGCAAGGCTGCCAGCCCAGACGGCATCCCTAGCCGCGTCCTCAGAGCATGCGCAGACCAGCTGGCTGGTGTGTTTACGGACATATTCAATCTCTCCTTATCCCATTCAGCTGTCCCCACATACTTCAAGATGGCCACCATTGTTCCTGTACCCAAGAATGCAAAGGTAACTGAACTAAATGACAATCGCCCGTGGCACTCACTTCTGTCATCATGAAGTGCTTTGAGAGACGAGTCAAGGATAATTTCCCCTCCACCTGTCACCCTAGATCCACTTCAATTTGCCTACCGCCCCCATAGGTCCACAGATGACGCAGACGAGGAGGTGAGGGCCCTGGTAATGCGGTGTCAGAAAAATAAACTCTCACTCAACATCAACATCATCACTTCATGAAACAGCAGAGGGAGCACCCCCCTATCCACATCGACGGGACAGCAGTGGAGAAGGTGGAAAGTTTTAGGTTCCTCGGCGTACATATCACTGACGAACTAAAGTGGTCCACCACTGTGTTGAAGGTGCAACTTCAACTTCAAGGCTGAAGAAATTTGCCTTGTCACCTAAAACCCTCACAAACCTTTTCAGATGCACTATTGAGAACATCCTGTCAGGCTGCATCACCACCTGGTACGGCAACTGCACCACCCACAACCGCAGGGCTCTCCAGAGGGTGGTGCGATCTGCACCAGTCACTTTAATAATGTCACTTTAATAATGTTTGCATATCTTGCATTACTCATCTCATACGTATATATTGTATTCTATACTATATCTTAGTCTATGCTGCCCTGACATTGCTCGTCCATATAATAACATCTGCTAGACACATGTATGTGACCAATAAAATTTGATTTGATCTGTTACCATGAAAACTGTCCATATGCTGTCCATAACGATTTCAGAAATGAACAGATTTCAAACAACACAGATTACCCTCAGCTCCAGCTAAATTAGAAACATCATATTTTCTTGCCGTTCAGAATATTTTAGCATGAAGATACTGAACATTTCATAATTTCTGGAAATAATAATCTAAATCTGATACTCAACTAGAGAAAGGATCTAAGGATCTGTATTTGCCATTGGCAGGAAGTGAAGGAAATGTGTAGTTTGGTTTATGATGTGTATAAATGGACACTGTTCTTGGTTGCGTATAGCAAGTGTTACTTTGGTGTTGTGTTGAATTGTGTGCCGTAGTGTAGTTCTGGGTTTGTGGATAACATAATCAAAGGTTGCGGTAATGGATGGGACTTGTCGTGTAGTTGTGTGGGTTTTGTGATTATGTAGATCTGTGGCTGTGTACTTGACTATATGATTGTATTTAGTTCTGTGGTTGCGGATCGGATATGGTCGCAACGCTTACTGCTTAGTTCTGTGGTTGTGTACATGGTTGCTCATGTTCTCCCTCTCTTTGTGTGTGTGTGTGTGTGTGTGGGTGTGTTTGCATGTGCGTGAATGTTGTGCATTTTACACACATATAGTACGTTGTTGGAACCCAGAGACACAGTGTGGGAAATCCCTATGCGAAGGGAAAGGAGGCAGAGCACAGCTGCCCTCTCATCACATGCCCTGAATGTAGAGCAGTCTGAATGCCGTCTGGCTCTGCCAACAAAGCATGCCACAATTTTATGGGCTTGTATGTACGTGTGGTTCACCCATGATCCTAAAGCCAGTCTCTTAACATCTCTTCCACAGCCCAGACAGTCCTTTCCCTATCTTTGTCTGTCTCCCTCTCCCACAGAAAGTCCTACAGCACTTACTAAACACACCATGCCATAATGTAGGAGGCTGAGCTTCTCTTCAACTCAAAGATATTGCTTTTGACATTTAAATTAGGCCAATATGAATAGTTGGCTAGGCCGAGACCGTTTTGGAAGAGTCTGTAAATACTTGGTGTGTCAGGATAATTCCTTTACTTTCAATCTGAACAGACAGAACCATTCGGTCTTTCCAATTTCTAACGGTTGTACATTATTGAAACTGTACGATGGGTCAAATAGTCTGTCATTACACTGGTGTACCAACATTTGACTTTGAAAGTACTAAACCAATTTTACACTTCATTCTACTGCCAATCAGGCTAACAATATTACACTAGATCAGCATTTGATAAATATTGCGATACAGAATATGAGGAAAAAAAAATCACGTTTTGCTTCTTACTAAAAACCTGATGCTCAAGGCCACGAGTGCTGAGCCAAATAGGTCTAGGTTAATGAGCTCAATTGATGATATTTTAATGACGCTCAATCAATGGCAATACATCAAGGAGACAATGGTGTTGATTGATCAGCTCTTTAGGGATTGGGCACGATCCATTATCATTAGTCATTACTGCATTCAGTCATTCAGTGTGTACATCTCTTTGCTAATCATCAGGTTTGATCTTTAGGAGGACGGGGATAGAGGTACTCACCGCTCTCAAACTTGCAGTTGGTCAGGTTGATCCACAGTCATCTGAAAGAGAAGAAACAGACAGACCGAGGGGCAGATAGGTGCATTCTGACCGTCTCCGACTAAACACTGACCGTCTCCGACTAAACACTGACCGTCTCCGACTAAACACTGACCGTCTCCGACTAAACACTGACCGTCTCCGACTAAACACTGACCGTCTCCGACTAAACACTGACCGTCTCCGACTAAAACAGTGCCCTGCTAATGCCAAGTTTAACTGAATTTCCATTCACAATATTGAAATGTTTTCTCCAAACATCCAGATTTGAGTGGGATGTACTGCATTGACTATATATCCTTGTAATAATAATGTATGATTCCATCAAACATATGGTTTCATTGGGACGGCTTTCTACATTGATTGTAAAGTGTGCTTCAAGTCAAACACATTGCTAGCCAAGCTTTTACAATAAGATCCAGCTATACTGAGCTGCTCAGTGTCAGCAGCATGTCATTTCTGTAAAGGCCTGAGTTCCCCAGTGCCTACTAACAGGAAGCACAGTGCACCAAAGGCCCCTCCTTCCATTTCTCCCCCTCTCCCTTCCCCTGGTCACTGAGCCAAGATCCTAGACATACACATCATTGGCCAATACAGGAGTCTGATTCATACTAGTGTTACTACCACCACCTACTGGCTACTGGTCTAAGGAGCACCATGCTCACCCACACTGCCAAAGCTCACACCTCATAGCAAGCAGTGCTATCTAGAGGCTGCTAAACCGCAAAGCCACATTCATATTTTCAACGTGCCCAAAAGTCAACCTCATATGCATATACATAAACATAAATAAACAAACAAATACATAAATGAGAACGTAAATAAAGAAAGAAATGTACTGAACCAACCGCTCTCTTTTAATAAGAGTCAAAATAAAATGGGTGGGTGTATCACATTGTGACTGGTCCTCATAAAAAATCATGCACCCTGACAATAATTAAGAGCAGGGCAATTTGACTTCCCGCCGTTGGAAAAGACAGACTCTTAAAAGGTACTGGTCTTGTAAACAGCATCTGAGAGCTCATTTTAAGGACCTGTATAGTTCACATGGCGCTTATTACTAGTTTCTGAACTGTTAAGCCTTCTCCTCTCCCAGTAAAAAAAAAAAAAGGGGGATGTGCCAAACTGTGCAGTAAAGAAATCCGCCATAAACTGTCCTTCGCTCTGCTCTCTGAGTCCTTCATCGGCTCCTGAATGTCATACGGTATGCAAGATATTTTAACGAGGAGATCAACTGGGTGGTGTGCCATGGTGGGTACAAGGTTGACAACCAGGGTCTGGGTAAAAAAAACACATTGCCTGCTTATACATGATATAATTTTAACTACCAATACTGTTTCTGTCATTATTATTATCATCAATGTACATAGAAATACTAAACGTTTATAACAGTATTTGGTATGCAGTAATAACATAAACCAATAAATGGGATGGTCCTTGCATTCTGGTCGTTGCTTTTAGGAGCCCAGCTCACTCTGGGGTCTCTCCATTTGCCACCACCACCTGACACCCCTACTCAATCACCTGTACCACCCAGCAGCACCCAATCCTATTTGGATCTCTGACCCTCAATGTCGGGCAGCAGACATCAAAAAGATCCCCTTGTTTACCCCTTGTTTGTGGGGCTGTGGCCCCATAGCCGCAGCTTTCGTCGCCTGTGCGGTTTGTGGGCGTGCCGAGGGACCTTGGGGGGGGGTCTCTGGAGGGGAAAGAGTGGGACGAGAGGCCTGGTTTTATGGACAGGTACTGTAACCGGAGAGCTGTGCTCCTGGCTGCTGCAGCGTCGCCCACCGTCTTTACAGACAGGCAGCTGCTAATAACCAGCCCGACGCTGCCTCCAGGCCCCACCCCCCTGTGCCACCTCTCTCCCTTCCAACCCCCTAATACATTTCTCACAGCATCCCCCTCAGACAAGGCTCAGGCTGCCCCTTGGGATCCAAATGGGCTGCCAGCACTGCCACATTTATGACATAAGTAAGGTGTGTGTGTGTGTGTGACCACGTTCGTCCAATCACAAAAGGATTGGGAAGAAAATGGAGCCTTGAGGTACCTCTTCTTCTTCTTTTTCTTCTTCCTGATGAGTGCCACTCATGGAGGTACATTTGGAGTGTTGGGCTCTTGTCCCTGCTGACCACCCTGTGCCTTGTTGGTCCCAGGGGATTCACACGATGATGATGGAGACGTCTCCTCATCTAGGACATCCTCAGGAGGCCTCATCCTATTGAATGCAAGAGGAACCAAAACATTATTTAATTTTCAATCTATAGGCATATATAACAGTAGCAGTCAAAGGTTTGGACACACCTACTCATTCCAGGGTTTTTCTTTATTTTTACTATTTTCTGCATTGTATAATGATAGTGAAGACATCAAAACTATGAAATAACACATGTGGAATCATGTAGTAACCAAATTATTTTGAAACAAATTGGTATTTTATGAAATAGGGCTATCTTCTGTATCCCACCCCTACCTTGTCACAACACAACAGATTGGCTCAAACGCATTAAGAAGGAAAGAAATTCCACAAATGAACTTTTAACAAGGCACACCTGTTAATTGAAATGCATTCCAGGTGACTACTTCACGAAGCTGGTTGAGAGAATGCCAAGAGTGTGCAAATCTGTCATCAAGGGAATACTTTGAAGAATCTAAAATATTAAATATGTTTTGATTTATTTAACACTTTTTTGGTTAATCCATGATTCCATGTGTTATTTCATAGTTTTGATGTCTTCACTATATATATATATATATGATGATATATATATGACTATATATATATATGAAGACATCAAAACTATGAAATAACACATGGAATCATATATATATATAAATATATATTCAGCATTTGTTTGTTCAAAAATATTTACATTCAAGACCAATATAAAATCTTAGTTGGTCCCCATTTGAGAAAGTAGGAAATTGTATGTGCTTTGAATTAAAAGCATTGTGGGTGTTCTGGGAATTAATCATTAACAAACTACCAGAATAAACACTGAACAACCACATCTCTGCTACCAGTGTTAACTGCTGTGTCAGTGTCAACTGGCTCCAGACACAGAGTCCGCTTCTGGGCAACATGTCAGCATAGCAGTAGTAAACACGTTCACCTCCAGGAAGAGAATAGTAGAGATGATGTATTCTACTAACCAACACCCCTGTGAATGTAAACAGTGAGGAGTACCCACATGGCTAACCACAGGGACACCTGAGCTAAGTAGGGCAGACAGTAAATAGCTCAGATTACGAGTGTGGGCTCATCAAAGCACTGAGGTTAACCAAGAGGGTTACTATAAAAGTCCCAGGTAGGTAACTGGCTGGTGGATGGGAGCTGAGACACCCAACCTGGCTGGATACCATAGCAACATAACCACCTTGTCTGGTCCTTATACATCTGGTTCCACAGATGGACTGTTTGAACCCAGGTAAGGTGACAACAGCCCTCTAACTAAAAGCACAAGCTGAGGTGTGGAAACGGGTGTGTGTAACTGATAACCTACCTGGCATTCCTTACAGCACTGCTCAAATATGACCACACTGGTCTGGTACTGTTCTCTTATCACACTTCCGCTCTCACGGTGGAACAGCTATGGGGCAAAACTGAATTATAACGCAGCTGTAGTTTACATGTGTCAAGTGTATGTCTACTCTGTCCCAAAAAGACAGAACGATTCTGTCGGATTGCCAGAATCATAGCCTACACATATCAGTAAGCTACTCTACAACCATAAAATGCATGACATAGCTAGCTCATCTTTGACATTCTATGTAAGTTACAGACAAACTGGCATGGGGTAAATGGAGGGAAACGTGAGGGCACAACTCCGTAATGTTAGCTACCCTACAGTAGACAGTAACGTTAGCTAGCATACTTAAATTGTTTATCATTTCAACATGCACATCAAACTATGCCACTGTGGACCAACTTCAACCCATTCTAGCTAGCCATTATTGACTGTCTGTCGTTAGCATTAAATATGTTTTTTTTTTTAAATAAATATACCAATACCGAATGATTCTTCGCCACAGGTCAGCAGGCATGATGCTCCAGACCGTCTTTTGTCTAACACAGAGACTTTTCAACCAACCTTAACAATTTCTTCCAAACATGTATCTTCTAAAATGTCTGTGTCCAGTTACAGGTGGTGCGTTTGAATTTGAAGTCATGAAGTAATCCAACAATGTGTACACGCCATCTTTCAAATAATTCTCTCATTGACGGAGACAGGTGAGTGTCTCGATCTGCGGCACTTTGGGGTGGACACCTGTCTTAATCCATGAGAGAAGATTTGAAATAGACAAGATGGAGGTGTACACATTGTTGGATTACTTTATGGAGCATTTTCTAAATTCAAACACACCACATGCAACTGGACACAGATATTTTGAAGGATACATGTTTGACTGAATCGAGAACAAAGCAAGTTAAGGTTGGTCTAAAATTCTCTGTGCAACCAGTACCTAACCTATAACTCCCAGTAATAAATATCAAACATCTTTGGTTAAATTACATTATCAGGTGTAACAATCTGTAGCTAAACTGTAACCTAATGCATCAGCTCAATTTCTATATTCTCTATGAGTCTATCTATTCAACTGGTCACTGAAAGCTATAGGCCTACTGGGTGTGCAAGCTTTTGTTCCAGACCTGATTCATCATCTTACTGTTGACCAGAGGGCTGGGGTCAATTTGAATTGAATGCAGTGAATTCAGGAAGCCATTTTAATTTAAAATTCTGAAATGAAAAAAACATTTGAAATAAATCACTTCTACTTCTCAGTTTATTGAGAAGTCATTGAAAATAGATGCCTTTTTATTTTGAATTGTTATTCAAGTTTACTTCCTGAATTGACTGCCTTCAATTTGAATTGGTAGGCCGCCCTGGTTGACCAAACTGAAGACCATGAGTGACCCAAAAATCAAGATAAACACTATCATTCAGTTCACCGTGCACATTATGCTCCCTGGATCAGTCTCACCTTTTCCTCCCTAAGACCTAGTAAGCCTATTTACTCTATGTGGATGTGTGTTGTGACATTTGATCTCAGAATAGGGGCGGATGGGCGCTGTCATGCTATATCCCCATAGAGCACTGGTAGTTTAGACATAATCTTGCTTTCACCCAGAACGTTTGGAGAGATACTTTTGGACACAACAGCTAGCAGTGAGTGGACTTTTTCATGTTAGGCCGTCATTGTAAATGAGAATTTGTTTTTAACTGACTTGCCTAGTTAAATAAAGGTTAAATAAAATAAATGCAATAAATGTTCAGTATCATAGTAACACATTAACACCCCAAGGGGGCAGGTGGTGTGAGTGTAGCCAACACCAGCTGTTTCTTCTGTGAGTTGGCCATGGCCCCAGTTGGAACCATTGGATGGTGGGTGGTGGCTGCTCAATAGGTCGGCCTGCTATGAATGGACTGCTTTGCGTCAGTGCTGTTTCAGCCACACATATGCTATTTGAGTGACTGACTGCTTGGTTGGGTTTACAGCACACCCATTGTCTGAACTATGGGGATCGCTTCTATATCAGCCTACATGACATAGCCACTACAGTCTACTTCCTCCCCCCATCAGTACTCTCCTCTGACTGATCCTGTCAGATATCTAGCTGTTGGGTGGCCATTTTCCTTCCTCGCCCTGAACAGGGCCTATAAATCAGGTGGTCACCTCCTCCCCCTACCCTTTCACGCATTCAATTAATCCAAATGATTTCTACAGGAAATCTGATGAACTAATCAATTCACCTGCACATTTCAATACCCCTGCAGATCCATCGAGTGCCTCTGTGGCTGTAACTGCATGACTCCATCGCTCTTGTAAAAACATTATTAATTGCCACGCGAGCTAGGCCATCCATCTTTCTCCGTCCGTCCGCTCGACACGGGCCCGGCAGGCAGCACAGAAAAGGCTGAATGTGTAATAATGTGCTCTGGCGACAGGCCGCGCCTACTACTACGTCCCTTTTAATCCTATTAAAACAGCTAGCAGCTAAAGGGCCGCTCCTCTCCTCTCTCTCGCCATGCAGAGCCCAGTGTGATGCTACTGACACTGGGAGACAATGGTGTGGGCAGGAGGTGGGGTAATTTCAAAAGACTCGTCGGCCTCTAGACTCTGCACCTATCGATCGCTCTGATGGTGGTCATTGTTTCCGTGTTATTGTTGGAAGGAATGCTGAGGATGTGTGCAGTGTGGGGGGGGGGCTTTGGTTGTGGCTATGGTAACCTACCATCACCCCCCCATGCCTCACTGTAACCCGTGTGCCTGCCATTGTCTGCTAGAAGCTTCCCTCCTTCCCTCTGCTGAATAAATGGAGTAACAAACTGCTCCAGTTGTTTTGTGGTAGTTCAGTGCTTGTCTTTGGACAGTTATGTACTGTCTATCTGATGAATATTATAACTTAATGACTGTCTTTGTCAGAGACAGCTGTGGCACCACCTATCTTCCATTTTACACGTCTAAAGCCACATCACCAGCAGATGGTCAGTGGGGAAGAGAGAACCCTGGACCTCTACCCTCCCCCTCATCCACACACCAACCTCCACGTATCCCACCTCACATAGCTGGTCAGTGTCCATCAAGGTCTGGACAAGCCCCACTCACTATAAAGCCATTGCATGAAAACACTAGCAATCATGGATATATCTGAAAGTCTATATGTTGAATCTGTGACACTTTGTGACAGTGTTTAGAAACTTGATCTGAAATCTATAGATCTACAACCTTCCCTATAAAGGCCTGATGAAGCGGTTTCGTGCTCTTTGGTATAGTGTAGAACATAGCCTAGAGAATTGGTTCTAATATAATTTCCTCACTCAGCCAGCTAATTAAGCCAGCGGCGCATCAGCAGTTAGCACTTAGTCATAATGACAATCATAACCCTTCTGTAGTATCGGCAGAGTAGTCTACAGGGTTTTTCATTCACAGTGAATGGGCACAATAAGCATCCATTCATTCACCCAGTGGATGAATGAGGGATCAGGGTCCCTGTTCTGTGTTTGTGTGGTTCTACAAACACAAATCCAATGGTCAGCGGGCCAGTCGGACACATTGCGTTTTAACATCAACCTGCTGAGAGATTGCCCTGTTTCAGAGCGCTAATCAATTAGCATGCTCTCGTTTGTCACAGCCCGTGCCCAGAGAAATAATCTTCAGTCGCCTGTTAAGAGTATATTGATTTTACACATGCCACAGTCAAGGCATATTGTTGATGGTGCGTGTCGTAGGGGTGGTGAGGGGAGGGAGGGAGCTTGTTGTGGTCTTTAAAGAGCTTGCATGTGATTCAGAACACTGCCCACTCCCCTACTCCCACCCGTCTTGCAATTTATTAGCGACTTCAGCCCTAACCCAGAAGGTCGTTTGACACAAGCAACTGAAAACAATTTTCACAGCCAGGCCCACTTTTTCCAATACCTCAGGCCACGTTGTGCTGCTACAGCTGTGGTTATAGTTCTCAGAGAACCTGTAGTGTTTACTGAGGATCTTAGCAGATTCTCTGTCAGTTCCTGGATGGTTAAGGGGTTAAAATGGAGTAGTAGGGGTATGGGAGGAAACAACATACAGTGGCAGTTGAATTGGCTTCCCTTCAATATAATTATGAGAAACCAATCCATTTTGGGGAAGTTATGCTGAACAAAAATAAAAGGCAATGTGCAACATTTTCAACTATTTTACTGAGTTACAGTTCATATAAGGAAATCAGTCAATTGAAATAAAGGCCCTAATCTAATAATTAGGCCCTAAACTATGGATTTCACATACCCAGCCAATCAGAATTATTTTTTTCCCCACAAAAGGGGCTTATCACAGACAGAAATACCCCCCCAGTTTCATCAGCTGTCCAGGTGGCTGGTCTCACACGATCCCGTAGGTGAAGAAGCCAGATGTGGAGGTCCTTGCCTAGCGTACACGTGTTGTGAGGCTGGTTGGACGTACAGCCAAATTCTCTAAAATGACATTGGAGGCGGCTTATGGTAGAGAAATGGACATTAGATTCTCTGGCAACAGCTCTGGTGGACATTCCTGCAGTCAGCATGCCAATTGCAAGCTCCCTCAAATCTTGAGACATCTGTGGCAATGTGTGACAAAACTGCACATTGTAGAGTGGTCTTTTATTGTCCCCTGCACAAGGTGCAAATGTGTAATGATCATGCTGTTTAATCGGCTTCTTGATATTCCATAACTGTCAGGTGGATGGATTATCTTGGCAAAGGAGAAATGCTCACTCACAGGGATGTAAACAAATTTGTGCACAACATGTTAGAGAAATAAGCTTTTTGTGCATATCAAACATTCCTGGGATATTTTTTCAGCTCATGAAACATGGGACCAACACTTTACATGTTGCATTTATATTTTTGCTCATTATAGTCCCATCACAGACAAAATCCCAACCGTAGTTTTACATTGCTTATGACACGTTGAGATGGTTATTCTGTTGAGAGGGAATAAAAAGGATTAATGTACATATGATCAAATTGCCTGGCACTACTTCTATATATTGTGATATGGATAAGTGTAATCATTATTTTCTGTGATACATGAAAACTCTTTTATATTTTTGCTTCAGAGGATAAAAAAAACTAGATGGCATCATAAATTGACGCCCACTGCCATTGGTTCCAACATAATCGCAACCAATACCCTATGCTCCGCCTATCAACATCCTCTGTTGTCTCCATCTGCGCTGTGGGCTCAGGTGCCAGGCTTCAAACACAGCTGCCCTTTGACCTCATCGACGGATTACCTCACCACCCAACTGTTTTGCTTAGGAGGGTCAGTGTTATGTCGTTTTTCATCCTCCGTTCACTGCATTGTCATGGAAATCATGTCTACATGGTCGCAGCAGCAGCGTGATCACAGTGAACGAGCCTCAATTTCTGGCCAAAATTGGATACATCTCACAACCGTATTGCCGCATGATTTCTGCTTAATGTACAGCCGTCATGTGGGCTCATGAGGGATGGGCTGTAATATATTGGTAATTAAAACAGCCATAGTGGGCATCATGGAAGGCCCAGTGGAGGCTTCCATTTTAACCAATGAAGGCTTCCATTCCAACCCAATAGGCTAATAATTAAAATATGTATGGTTCTGTCGCGTGTCATCTCATAATTGAAGGTTGCTCCTATATTGGCAATGACAGGTAATCCCTATTTTTCTCTCCCCTTTTTTTAATCACACACACACGGATGTCAGCTGTCTGGTATTTCACTCTTGCATCTTGGCTTAGCCTTTGTGTGTGTGTGTATAGGTCCAGTAGGAAACACAGGGGTTTTGGCTCCCAGCCTCTGGTCTCAGTCCGTCCTGCCCATGTGTGTGGCGACCAGGGTGGGCCTGATGGAAACTTGACACCCTGGCCCCATGTGAGACCCATCTCCCCCTTTCCGATTATAGGAAAAGTCCCCCTTGCTGCAGCTGTCTCAGCCCCCCACCTCCAACACATGTACACACACACACACACACACACACACACACACACACACACACACACACACACACACACACACACCCATAGTCCACAACACAACACTACACCTCACCACATGACCATATAAAGACACCAAAACACAAACAACAAAACCACCTCTTTACTACTCCTCCCAGCCATCATGAAGAACTGAATCGGACCCCCCCCCCCCACCACCATCACCGCATTTCCTCAATCTCATCCACCATCAACCACTCCAACTCTCTCTCTTTCACACACATGCACATGCAATGCACGCACGCACGTCCACAGACACACACACACAAAAACACACAAACACACACTAAGCTGGTTAGGAAACTCTACACGTCTGAGTGTGGGTTTATCGGCATCCGTGTGGACAACAGCCGTCAGCCCGTAAAACCCTCTCAGAGCCTCCAACTGCCCCACAATGGAGACCTATTAGACTTTTTATCACGTCTATGTCGGTGGTTTTGAGGAAGAGGGGAATCTCACGACCCTCAAAATGGCTGCCCAACGACCAATAGTGCCCACTGTTGTTGACAACATGATTGGTGTGGCTTTTCTATGATTTTTTTTACATTCATTGAATTGTGTTTCTAATTTACAATAACTCGCATGAAGCTGCGTAGTGAGTAGCGACACCGTGCAGTGATTGTTGTGTGGTGCGCTAACTTTGACTTTAGCGTGAAGTTGTCACCCTTTGACGTCAAGCTGGCACTGTGGAGAGCTGTGAGAGAGCCTACATACCCACAGAAGCCAAAGCTGCTGGATTGAAGTTTTGACACTGGTTCAGCCCCATGCTGATCTGACTGCAGCCACTAAATTAAGAGCTCCCCCTCGAGCCGTCAGAAGGGGTAAGGATCAGCCCTGGAGGATTTGGATGGCAAGAAATAGTTGGATTCCATAAACATCTCCTCGTGCAAGTAGCCTTTAGTGGCCATGATATATCTGTAGTTGTAAAGGATTGCAATTTGAAGCTGTAAAGTTGCTTGAATACAGTGTGTCCGGTCAAGTCACAATTCAGGGATTTCACCTAGTCATATTCAACAATCAAGGTGTATTTTTCAAAAGTTTAAATTGTCACTGGCACCTTGAGAGTCTAATTTCCCCCCCTCTGGTGAGCAGGTTCGTCATTCACAAGCTACAGGAAAGTATATTCAGAACCCACTTCCCTCACAACCCCATGTGACCAGGAGAATTTGCAATATTCATATAAATCTAACTGAACTTGTTTTAAAGATCTCAAATCTGGACGATCATGAATTGACTGCTCAATTCTCTGCGTCCAGTGCATTATCTGTATGATTGAATCACACATTACACATGGATATACAGCTATTGTCAGTGCGGTAGACTAACTGGTAGCCCACTCTGTGTGAGAATGTCTGGATGAATATGTTGGATTATTGATGAGCAATGAATATGAAACATCCTAATGATGAGCTATGATGGATGAACTGCCACCTGGCTTTTCCCGTTAACTCATAGTTTATAGCTGGGTATTTCGAAATAGATTGAGGCGGAGCATTTTTTTCATTCAGATTCAGTTATAAACCGGGGGTTTCATACAACTAAGTAGACTGAAAGTGAAAAAAGCTATTTAGAATTCATTTTTTTCAGGACCAGACCGGACCACTGAGAAGATAGTGCCACCTGATGGTTCGAATTAGCACATTACACCTCTTCAGAATGAAAACGCTTGAAATGCAATGGAGCCAATCTCAATAACTAACGGAATAGTGTAAACGTGAGATGAAATGTGGATTTGATGGGATATTACGGCAGTCTGGCTTCTAGTGAATTATTAGGGATTCTCATGGATTATTTCCACATCTCTATCATATAAATGCAATCCCCCGCCCTTTGTATGTCACCCCCCCCCCCCCCCCCCAACAGCATGCAGACGGACTCTGTGCTTCTCTCACTGCAGCTTGTAAAGGCGCCATAATTTATTGCTCTTGTCATCTGTAAAACGTATCAAATCTACCTCCTGCTGAAGTGAAGCAGCTTCGCATAAGAATAGGATTTGTCTCGCTGTATCAGGGCAGGACGGACCCATGCCCCCCCTACTCCATACCCCGCAAATGATGAAAACAACCCAAAAAACAAGGGAAGACAGAAAATGTGTCGGTCTCAATATATGCCTACGTTTTTATGATCTTCTGTATAATTAGGAATATATTATGGATGATCTACTCTTGCATCCTCTTACAGGGGTTATGACTGCATTGAATGAGAAGCTGGCCATGTCCATATCTAGATGCTTTGAATGTTCATAGTTCATGGTGAATGTTGAAAAGGTCAGTTTCTCTGTTCTTATCTGCCGTAAATGTTGTCTCACTAAAATGAGAGGAAATAATGCATAATAAATCACAAAAATTCAGTAATTAGTCCTCAATAATTTGAAAATACAAGCAGAAGCACATATGAAATTTGTAACATTTATCTAACTTGGCAAGTCAGTTAAGAACAAATTATTATTTACAATGATGGTCTACCCCGGGAAAATTGTGCGCTGCCCTATAGTACTCCCAATCACGGCCGGATGTGATTCAGCCTGGATTCGAAACAGGGACTGTAGTGACACATCTTGTAGTGAGATGCTGTGCCTTAGACCGCTGTGCCACTCGAAAGCTCAACCTGTCTTGCAAATAGTGAATGATTTCATACCAATCCTTTAACAAAAAGGGGAGGAATCAGATTTCAAAATCAATTACATGTAGATGGCTCTGAATCTGTTTTTATGTGTCAGCATGAGCTTGTTCAAAGTATTCCCACCAAACGAGGGTTTGCATTAATTAGTTCTACATCTTTCTGCACTACATCGTGTTGTATTACATCTTTCTGCACTGCATCGTGCTGTATTACATCTTTCTGCACTGCATCGTGCTGTATTACATCTTGCTGCACTACATCTTGCTGCATGGTGAACTGTATCTAACAGTTTCAAGATACATCCAGATTCCTGACATCTGTAAATAGTAATGGAGTAACTTTATAGCGACAATGTTGGCATTTGACCAAATCTTTTCTCTTAGAAGTTTCAGATTTGATATT
Organism: Oncorhynchus masou masou; assembly: GCF_036934945.1. NCBI lineage: Eukaryota > Metazoa > Chordata > Actinopteri > Salmoniformes > Salmonidae > Oncorhynchus > Oncorhynchus masou. The sequence goes on along the minus strand of NC_088226.1, from coordinate 18,000,264 downwards.
CACGGCTGTCAATGCCACTTTTGGCTACAGCAGTGCTACAGTTGTTACACATTCTTTGGTTATTGTCCAATTGCAGTTAGGGTTATTAGAGCATGACCAACCACAGAGGAGCAGCAGAGAGGTTGATTAATTACAAGACCCTCACTTGCGGTGTATCAACATGGCGTCAATGAGTGATAGATGATTGGACACACGCATCTCAATAGACTTAAGTGTTCTCCCTTCGTCTCCTCTTCTTCATCTGCACTGATCTGAAACTCCAGGATACTGTAGGTGAAAGCAATATAGCGGGTGAAAGAGGAGGCATCCTGGTTTAAAGTGAAGGTGGAGGGTGCAGAAGGGTGGTGGTGGTGAAGTGGGGTAGGAAGGAGAAGGAGAGAGATTTTAGGGCTGATTTATACTCTCGCTATAATCCAGCGAGGCCCATGTTCAGAGCGGCAGTTAAAATGATATAGACGTCTTGACATGGAAAGAAGAAAAGGTCTGACAGCTCCGGTCATTGGGGAGAAGAGACTCAGAGTTCACCATCAGGGCTGAAAGTATGCAGGTATATTGCATTCCCGCTCATAATAACCTTTCACTCGAACAGGCTCCAGTTCAGCATAGGAAGGGTGAATTATGAGGACACATACTCATGGACACACACCACCAGTGGCTCAAATTGATAGTAGTGTACAGGCAGATTGTCACCAACAGGTGGAGACAAAGCTCTTATCAATTGAGTGGATGGAGCTAACATTTCTGGGATAATTTAGTTTCTACCTAGAACTACTTGTTGATGAAATAATATATGGACAGGGAAGGACAAGAGTGAAGTGACTTCTTGGCAAAAGCCATGAAATCGAAGGGTTGCATAATGTTTACTGACCGTGTTGGTGAAGCTACACTGAAAATCTAGTTTACCAAGCCACCAATTACTTCACACTGGAAGAAGATACGCTACACTAAAGCTACCCTTAAGAAACATATAGTTTACTTAACTAAAGCTATTTTGAAAAGGTAACAAGATGACTAGCATGACTTTGTTATTACATTGTTTGTATACCAACCAGGACCAATGTTGATGACTATTCACTACTGAATACAGGCTTACATTGGGAGTAAAAGAAAACATCATACTGGATGTCAATCTGAAATGTCATAGACTATACATTGCATATGTTAACAGAATGTGTAATTAAGCCTATTAAACACATAAACAATGTTTCAAGTGAGAATTAGGCATGTCTGATGCAAAAAAAGATAAAGGAAATGATTGCCTACTTTACCCAGATTTTATTTTTTTCAAAAAGAGTAGGCCTAGTGGGTAGTTCCAGTAGTTAGCTACACCGATATATGGCAAAAAACACTACCTAGACTTGAATTTAGTTCAACTACCACCAAGCTATTGTAAAATGTAGTTTAATTACACTACCGGTAAAAAGTTTTAAAACACCTACTTATTTAAGGGTTTTTCTTTAATGTAGAATAATAGTGAAGACATCAAAACTATGAATTAACACATATGGAATTATGTGGTAACCAAAGAAGTGTTAAACAAATCAAAATATATTTTATATTTAGAGATTCTTCAAATAGCCACCCTTTGCCTTGATGACAGCTTTGCACACGCTTGGCATTCTCTCAACCAGCTCCATGAGGTAGTCAGCTGGAATGCATTTAAATTAACAGGTGTGCCTTCTTAAAAGTTAATTGATGGAATTTCTTTCCTTCTTAATGCATTTGAGCCAATCAGTTGTGTTGTGACAAGGTAGGGGGTATATAGAAGATAGCCCTATTTGGTAAAAGAACAAGTATAGATTATGGCAAGAACAGCTCAAATAAGCAAAGAGAAACGACAGTCCATCATTACTTTAAGATGTGAAGGTCAGTCAATACGGAACATTTCAAGCGCTATGATGAAACTGGCTCTCATGAGAATCGCCACAGGAATGGAAGACCCAGAGTTACCTCTGCTGTAGAGGATAAGTTCTTTAGCGCTACTAGCTTCAGAAATTGCAGCCCAAATAAATGCTTCACAGAGTTCAAGGAACAGACTCATCTCAGCATCAACTGTTCAGAGGAGACTGTGTGAATCAGGCCTTCATGGTCGAATTGCTGCAAGGAAACCATTAAGAAGAAAATACTTGCTTGGCCAAGAAACACAAGCAATGGACATTAGGTCTGGAGTCCAAATTGGAGATTTTTGGTTCCAACTGCCGTGTGGATGAACGGATGATCTCCGAATGTGTATTTCCCACCGTAAAGCGTGGAGGACGAGGTGTTATGGTGTGGGGGTGACACTGTCTGTGATTTATTTAGAATTCAAGGCACACTTCACCAGCATGGCTACCACAGCATTCTGCAGCGATATGCCATCCCATCTGGTTTGGGCTTAGTGGGACTATCATTTGTTTTTTTGTCAGGACAATGACCTAACACACCTCCAGGCTGTGTAAAGGCTATTTTACCAAGAAGGAAAGTGATAGAGCGCTGCATCAGATGACCTGGCCTCCACAATCCCCCGACCTCAACCAAGGGACTCGCAATGTGTGTGACTTTTGGTGTGGCATTATATTATGTTTTTAATTTTTACACTTAGGTTACAAACAATCTGCCATCTGTCAACGATGGATTTACAGTGGTGGGGTGTTGGACTGATCTTGTTGATCGTGTACATACCCACTACAAACAGACAAAATTATGAAAACGCTACTGGCAGCGAATCCAATACAGCAGAGAGTTCCTACTACAATTGCAACTCAAACATGAACGCGATGGATATCCCAATGGCCCATCTAATCCCCGATTGTCTGCGAGTGGATTACAAACCTACATGCAACCGTGGAAAACGCAGGGTAATCCAACAAACTTCCCTTATCCACCACCTTGCTGATCCAGTCACAGAGGGGAAAAGCGAATGAGCTGTCAGCGAATATGCACTTCCTACACAAATACCGGGAGGCCTGTTTGCTGGAGTTCACTGAGACTTGGCTGAATGACAGAGTCCCGGACAGGGAAATGGAGCCGGCTGGCTTCACTCTGGTCAGAGCTGACAGTGATCGGACAGTCACAGGGAAACATCACTGCTGGTGTCTGCCTGCTTGTCAGAGACCAGTGGTGTAAATCGATCCTGGTAAGAGAGAGACTCTGTACCCCCGACACTGAACTGCTTGCTGTGTCACTGCGACCCTACTAGTTCCCCTAATTGTTTGTTACCGTTGTGTACATTCAAACTAAAGCTAATATAACAAAGGCATCAGAGATTACTTCTAATCTGTCACAGAAATTGGAATCCATCTCCCACGACGCACCCAAATTTATTTGAGGGGATTTTAACAACTGTACTTTGCACAAAGTCCTGTGCACATACCACCAATATGTGAAATGTCACACTAGGAAAAATAAGACTCTTGATTTGTGCTATGGGACAATACCAAATGTGTTCTCTGCCACCACCACACCACAATGTTGTCTACCTTAGGCCAACCTACTGTCACCCCTTGGAGAGGGAGAAACCCACAGTTAAAACTGTCCAGATCTGGAAGGACAACAGTAAAACTTGTCTCCAGGGGTGTTTTGACTGTCCCACCTGCTACCGTCCCACCTGACCAACATCCAGTTGAAAGTGCATTGCGCCAAATTCAAATGACAGAAATATCAAATATCCGATTTCAAAAAGCCTTTACAGCGAAAGCATACATTGCGATTATCTGAGGACATTATCCTAGTCACAAAAAACATACAGCCATTTTCCAGCCAAAGAGAGGAGTCACAAAAAGCAGAAATAGAGATAAAATGAATCACTAACCTATGATGATCTTCATCAGATGGCACTCATAGGACTTCATGTTACACAATACATGTATGTTTTGTTCGATCAAGTTCATATTTATATCCAAAAATCTTAGTTTACATTGGCTCGTTATATTCAGTAATGTTTTGCCTCCAAAACATCCAGTGATTTTGCAGAGAGCCACATCAATTTACAGAAATACTCATCATAAACATTGATGAAAGATACAAGTGTTTTACATAGAATTAAAGATAAACTTCTTCTTAATGCAACCGCTGTTGCAGATTTCAGATTTCAAAAGCTTTACGGCAAAAGCACACCATGCGATTATCTGAGTACAGCGCTCAGTCACCAAAACAAGCCATACAGATACCCATCATTTTGTGGAGTCAACAAAAGTCTGAAATGGCATTATAAATATTAACTTACCTTTGATGATCTTCATCGGAATGCACTCCTAGGAATCCCAGTTCCACAATAAATGTTTGTTTTGTTCAATAAAGTCCATCTGTATGTCCAAATACCTCCTTTTTGTTTGCGCGTTTAGTTCACTAATCCAAATTCACAAGGCGCGGGCACTAAGTCCAGACAAAAAGTCAAAGTTCCATTACAGTTCATAGAAACATGTCAAACGATGTGTATATAATCAATCTTTAGGATGTTTTTATCATAAATCTTCAATAATGTTTCAACCTGACACTTCTTTTGTCATTAGAAAGGAAAGGGAACGGAGCTCGTGCTCACGTCCGCGCGCGATAAACAACTCATAGCTTTCAGCTGAGCCATCTACTGTGACTGGTCTTATTCTCTCCCCTTTCACAATAGAAGCCTGAAACAACATTCTAAAGACTGTTGACATCTAGTGGAAGCCTCAGGAAGTGCAATTTCGACCCCATTTACACTGTGTAGGCAATCACCTCAGATTTCCCACTTCCTGTTTGGATTTTTCTCCGGTTTTTGCCTACCATATGAGTTCTGTTATACTCCACAGACATCATTCAAACAGTTTTAGAAACTTCAGAATGTTTTATATCCAAATCTACTAATAAGATGCATATCCTAGCTTCTGGGCCTGAGTAGCAGGCAGTTTACTCTGGGCACGCTTTTCATCCGGACGTGATAAATACTGCCCCCTATCCCAAAGAAGTGTTAAGAGATGTACAATGTGAGCTCAAAAGACAGATACTGGTGGACAAGGAGGCATACAAGCAAAGGGTAGAGAGGACCCTCTCCTCAGGAAACTCCAGGGTGGCCTGGCAAGGGATTAAATCCATGGCTAGTGCTCCCCACATAGGCAGGGGGAAAAACAGTGCTGACCTTGTGAACATGAGGGCTAGGACATGGCTGAGGAAATGAATGTTTTCTTCTCAAGATTTGAAACAGACAACCTTGTGTCAGAGGTAAAACAAATGGAAGCATCATTACAAATGTTTGAGAGGGTTGTTGTTAAACAGGCTGGTGTTTTGAAGTTGGTCAGGGATGTAACACACATAAAAGCCCAAGGCCAGACAAAATAAGTGGACATGTGTTAAAGCACTGTGCTGAAGTTTTTACAGACATTTTCCAATCCTCGCTTGACCAGCAACACATACCAGTATTGTGGAAAAACTCAATAATTATGCCAATTCCTATAACATCTAATCCCTCTGTGCTGTATGATTACTGCCCTGTTGCCTTGACATCCTTAGTAATGAAATGCCTTGAGAAAATTGTGAAAAGTCACATTGTCAGCATCACTCAGAAGCTCCTTAGACAACCTGAAATGGGTCGATCAGCCCAGAAAGGAGTTGATGACATACGCAACACCAACACAGGCTCTCCTCAGGAATGTGTTTTGTCCCAACTCCTGTACATTTTATACACAAATAATTGTACTAGTTCCCATCCTGACAGACACCTCGTTGAGTTCGCTGATGACACTGCCTTGATCAGCCTGTTGCATAATGATGAGGAACACCATGGCCAGGTCCTAAATGACTTTGTAGAGTGGTGTGACGAATCACACTTGGTCCTCAATACCAATAAGACCAAAGAGATGTGCATAGACTTCAGGAAGCATACAACACCTACCTCTGCAACATCTATCAGAGGTCAGAACATAGAGATTGTAGAGGAAAACAAATATCTGGGTGTCCTCTTGGACAATAAGCTTCAGTGGAGTAAATGTACAGACCTGATCTACAAAAAGAGTCAACAGAGACTGTACTTTCTCAAAAAGCTGGGATCTTTTAATGTTAATTGTACTATACTGACTCTGTTTTACTCTGTTTTGTTTGTTGGTTTGGCAATTCCACTGTCAGACAGGGAAATATGCTGAGAAGGATTATCACCACATCAAGCAAGGTACTTGGAGTCAAACAGACAGGCCTGGATGATATCTTTAAGGTCAGGGCCCTCCACAAGGCTCACAAAATAATTTTAGACCCAATGGAGGCTATTTTATTTAGGCAAAGGGTGGCTATTTGAAGAATCTAAAATCTAAAATATATTTTGATTTGTTTAACACTTTTTTGGTTACTACGTGATTCCATGTGTTATTTCATCACTATTATTCTAGAATGTAGAAAATAGTACAAATAAAGAAAAACCCTTGAATGAGTAGGTGTTCGAAAACTTTTGACCGGTAGTGTACATGCAGGCCCAGTTCACTACTCCCCAACACTGTTCACATGATCAAGCACAGGCCATAAGCATAATGCCTGTTCCTAAGAGGTCCCTACGACAGCAGTACGGTCAATACAGTGGCCACATATAAATCAGCCCAGCTACTCTGGGAAAAGGAGAATGGCCCACAGCAGGTTTAAGTTTACAGTTGACACCGAAAATAAAGAACACTTTAGACAACTTTACTGTGTCCCAAATGGCACCCTATTCCCTACACTCATAGAAAAAAGGCTTCTAAAAGGGCTCTTCGGCTGTCCCCATAGGAGAACCCTTTTCGGTTTCAGTTAAAATCCTTTTTGGTTCCAGGTAGAACATATTGGGTTTCATGTAGAACCCTCTGTGGAAACGGTTCTGCATGTAACCCAAACGGTTCTACTTAGAACCAAAAGGGTTATGCTACCTGGAACCAACAAGGGTTGTTCAAAGGGTTCTCCTATGGGGACAGCCGAAGAACCTTTTTAGGTTTTAGATGGCACTTTTGTTTCTAAGAGTGCACCTATAGGCTCTGGTCAAAAGTTGCTTTGATATGGTCTCTCTTGGTGTGCACTGCAAATTTCTTTATCTCTTAAACATTTATCTCTGAACATTTTCAAGTTATTTTTAATGTAAATATTTTTAAATATTTTTTCTTGTTTTATTACCAGACGGGTTGGTTGTTTAGCAACAAAACCAAAGTGCATGCAACTGTGGGCAAAACAGACATTATTGCCATAGATTGTTGACAACATGTAAAATACACTGAACAAAAAATGCAATATGTAAAGTGTTCGTCCTGTGTTTCATGAGCTGAAATAAAAGATCCCCAAAATGTTCCATATACACAAAAATAATATTTCCCTAAAACATTGCGCACAAATTTGTTTACATCCTTGTTAGTGAGTATTTCTAATTTGCCAATATAATCCATACACCTGACAGGTGTGGCATATCAAGAAGGTGATTAAAACAGCATGATCATTACACAGGTGTACCTTGTGCTGGGGACAATAAAATGTAATCTAAAATGTGCAGATGTCTCAAGTTCTGAGGGAGCATGCAATAGGCATGCTAACTGCAGGAATGTCCACCAGAGCTGTTGCCAGATAATTTAATATTAATTTCTCTACCATAAGCCGCCTCCAACGTCCTTTTAGAGAATTTGGTAGTACGTCCAACCAGCCTCACAACTGCAGACCACATGGCGTTGTATGGCGTCGTGTGGGCAACCGGTTTGCTGTTGTGTACAGAGTGCCCCATGGTGGCGGTGGGGTTGTATAGTATGGGCAGGCATAATCTATGGACAATGAACACAATTGCATTTTATCGATGGCAATTTGAATGCACAGAGATACCGTGATGAGATCCTGAGGCCCATTGTCGTGCCATTGATCCTCTGCCATCACCTCATGTTTCAGCGTGATAATGATGAACAAGAATTTGTTATTAACTGACTTGCCAAGTTAAATTTTTTAAAAGCATGTTACAAGGATCTGTACACAATTCCTGGAAGCTGAAAATGTCACAGTTCTTCCATGGCCAACACACTCACCCATTGAGTGTTTGGCATGCTCTGGATTGACGTCTACAACAGTGTGTTCCAGTTCCCGCCAATATCCAGCAACTTCGCACAGCCATTGAAGAGGAGAGGGACAACATTCTACAGGCCACAATCAACAGCCAGATCAACTCTATGCAAAGGAGACGTCTTGCACTGCATGAGGCAAATGGTCACATCAGATACTCACTGGTATTCTGATCCATGGCCCTACTTTTTTAAGGTATCTGTGATCAGATGCATATCTGTATTCTCAGTCATGTGAAATACATAGATTAGGGCCTAATGAATTTATTTAAATTGACTGATTTCCTTTTTTACTCAGTAAAACCTTTTGACATTTTTACTTATTTTTTATTTAACCTTTATTGAACTAGACAAGTCAGTTGAGAACAAATTCTTATTTACAATGGTCTACCCTGGCCAAACCATAACCCGGACGACGCTGAGACAATTGTGCACTGCCATATGGGACACCCAATCACGGCCTGTTGTGATACAGCCCAGGATCGACCCAGGGTCTGTAGTGACACCTCTAGCACTGAGATGCAGTTCCTTAGACCACTGCACTACTCGGGGCCCTATAGATACCTTGTTCAATATATACAGTATTTTATCTCCAAACGTTTATTGAAAACAAATACATTTGCACAATGAGCACTATCACACAATGGGGAGAACAAGTATTTGATACACTGCCGATTTTGCAGGTTTTCCCTTCTTACAAACATGGAGAGGTCTGTAACTTTTATCATAGGTACACTTCAACTGTGAGAGACGGAATCGAAAACAAAAATCCAGAAAATCACATTGTATGATTTTTAAGTAATTCATTTGCATTTTATTGCATGACATAAGTATTTGATACATCAGAAAAGCAGAAATTAATATTTGGTACAGAAACCTTTGTTTGCAATTACAGAGATCATATGTTTCCTGTAGTTCTTGACCAGGTTTGCACACACTGCAGCAGGGATTTTGGCCCACTCCTCCATACAGACCTTCTCCAGATCCTTCAGGTTTCGGGGCTGTCGCTGGCCAATACGGACTTTCAGCTCCCTACAAAGATTTTCTATTGGGTTCAGGTCTGGAGACTGGCTAGGCCACTCCAGGACCTTGAGATGCTTCTTACGGAGCCACTCCTTAGTTGCCCTGGCTGTGTGTTTTGAGTCGTTGTCATGCTGGAAGACCCCGCCACGACCCATCTTCAATGCTCTTACTGAGGGAAGGAGGTTGTTGACCAAGATCTCGCGATACATAGCCCCATCCATCCTACCCTCAATACGGTGCAGTCGTCCTGTCCCTTTGCAGAAAAGCATCCCCAAAGAATGATGTTTCCACCTCCATGCTTCACGGTGAGGATGGTGTTCTTGGGGTTGTACTCATCCTTCTTCTTCCTCCAAACACGGTGAGTGGAGTTTAGACCAAAAAGCTCTATTTTTGTCTCATCAGATGACATGACCTTCTCCCATTCCTCCTCTGTATCATCCAGATGGTCATTGGCAAACTTCAGATGGGCCTGGACATGCACTGGCTTGAGCAGGGGGACCTTGCGTGCGCTGCAGGATTTTAATCCATGACGGTGTAGTATGTTACTAATGGTTTTCTTTGAGACTGTGGTCCGAGCTCTCTTCGGGTTATTGACATGGTCCTGCCGTGTAGTTCTGGGCTGATCCCTCACCTTCCTCATGATCATTGATGCCCCACGAGGTGAGATCTTGCATGGAGCCCCAGACCGAGGGTGATTGACCGTCATCTTGAACTTCTTCCATTTTCGAATAATTGCGCCAACAGTTGTTGCCTTCTCACCAAGCTGCTTGCCTATTGTCCTGTAGCCCATCCCAGCCATGTGCAGGTCTACAATTTTATCCATGCTGTCCTTACACAGCTCTCTGGTCTTGGCCATTGTGGAGAGGTTGGAGTCTGTTTGAGTGTGTGGACAGGTGTCTTTTATACAGGTAATGAGTTCAAACAGGTGCAGCTAATACAGGTAATGAGTGGAGAACAGGAGGGATTCTTAAAGAAAAACTAACAGGTCTGTGAGACCCGGAATTCTTACTGGTTGGTAGGTCATCAAATACTTATGTCATGTAATAAAATGCCATTTAATTACTTAAAAATCATACAATGTGATTTTCTGGATGTTTGTTTTAGATTCCGTCTCTCACAGTTGAAGTGTACCTATGATAAAAATGACAGACCTCTACATGCTTTGTAAGTAGGAAACCCTGCAAAATCGGCAGTGTATCAAATACTTGTTCTCCCCACTGTACATTGTTACATACAGTTGTTGGTTAGCTAGCTAGCGAATTTAAGCCATATTAGCATTAACAAGCGCAAGACAAAATTAAAGCTGCAACTGTTGCCGGGATCAGCTGTGTGTTCACTGTGCCACCATCACGACAAATTGGGCACATTGCCTTAGCATGAGATACTTCTATACTGTTTACCACGCTTGGCAAAAGTATTCACAGTGTTCGTAACATATATACCAAGTGTTGTTACAATATGAATATTAGTGACTGCTTTATATGCATTTACAGTGGGGCAAAAAAAAGTATTTAGTCAGCCAACAATTGTGCAAGTTCTACCACTTAAAAAGATGAGCGAGGCCTGTAATTGTCATCATAAGTACACTTCAACTATGACAGACAAAATTAGAAAAAAAAATCCAGAAAAACTCATTGTTGAATTTTTAATGAATTTATTTGCAAATTATGGTGGAAAATAAGTATTTGGTCACCTACAAACAAGCAAGATTTCTGGCTCTCACAGACCTGTAAGAGGCTCCTCTGTCCTCCACTGTATTAATGGCACCTGTTTGAACTTGTTATCAATATAAAAGACACCTGTCCACAACCTCAAACAGTCACACTCCAAACTTCACTATGGCCAAGACCAAAGAGCTGTCAAAGGACACCAGAAACAAAATTGTAGACCTGCACCAGAATGGGAAGACTGAATCTGCAATAGGTAAGCAGCTTGGGTTGAAGAAATCAACTGTGGGAGCAATTATTAGGAAATGGAAGACATACAAGACCACTGATAATCTCCCTCGATCTGGGGCTCCACGCAAGATCTCACCCCGTGGGGTCAAAATGATCACAAGAACAGTGAACAAAAATCCCAGAACCACACGGGGGGACCTAGTGAATGACCTGCAGAGATCTGGGACCAAAGTAACAAAGCCTACCATCAGTAACACACTATGCCGCCAGGGACTCAAATCCTACAGTGTCAGACGTGTCCCCCTGCTTTAAGCCAGTACATGTCCAGGCCCGTCTGAAGTTTGCTAGAGAGCATTTGGATGATCCAAAAGAAGATTGGGAGAATGTCATATGGTCAGATGAAACCAAAATATAACTTCTTGGTAAAAACTCAGCTCGTCGTGTTTGGAGGACAAAGAATGCTGAGTTGCATCCAAAGAACACCATACCTACTGTGAAGCATGGGGGTGGAAACATCATGCTTTGGGGCTGTTTTTCTGCAAAGGGACCAGGACGACTGATCCATGTAAAGGAAAGAATGAATGGGGCCATGTATCGTGAGATTTTGAGTGAAAACCTCCTTCCATCAGCAAGGGCATTGAAGATGAAACGTAGCTGGGTCTTTCAGCATGACAATGACTCGAAACACAACGACTCGACAGCACATTCAGAAAGTATTCAGACCCTTTCCCTTTTTATACATTATGTTATGTTACAGCCTTATTCTAAAATTTCTTAAATAGTTTTCCTCATCGAACTACACACAGCACTTCATAATGACAAAGCGAAAATAGGTTTTTAGAATTCTTTGGCAAAGCCTCTCCTGTGTTGTCTTGGCTGTGTGCTTAGGGTCGTTGTCCTGTTGGAAGGTGAACCTTGACCCCAGTCTGAGGTCCTGAGCGCTTTGGAGCACGCTTTCATGAAGGATCAATGTACTTTGCTCTGTTCATCTTTGCCTCTATCCTGACTAGTCTCCAAGTCCCTGCTACTGAAAAACATCCCCACAGCATGATGCTGCCACCACCATGCTTCACAGTAGGGATGGTGCCAGGTTTCCTCCAGATGTGAAACTTGGCATTCAGGCCAAGTAGTTCAATCTTGGTTTCATCAGACCAGAGAATCTTCTTTCTCATGCTCTGAGAGTCTTTAGGTGCCTTTTGGCAAACTGCAAACTGGCTGTCAGGGTGGCTTTCGCCTGGCCACTCCATAGAGGAAGGCCTGATTGGTGGAGTGCTGCAGAGATGGTTGTCCTTCTGGAAGGTTCTGCCATCTCTACAGAGGAACTCTAGAGATCTGTCAGACTGACCATCGGGTTCTTGGTCACCTCCCTGACCAAGGCCCTTCTCCCCCGATTGCTCAGTTTGGCCAGGCGGACAGCTTTAGGAAGAGTCTTAGTGGTTCTAAACTTCTTCCGTTTAAGAATGATGGATTCCACTGTGTTCTTGGGGATCTTCAATGCTGCTGACATTTTTTGGTCCCCTTCCCCAGATCTGTGCATCGACACAATCCTGTCTCGGCGTGCTACGGACAATTATTTTTGACCTCATGGCTTTGGTTTTTGCTCTGACATGCACTGTCAACTGTGGGACCTTTTATAGGCAGGTGTGTGCCTTCCAAATCATGTCAAATCAATTGAATTTACCACAGGTAGTCAAGTTGTAGAAACATCAATGATAATCAATGGAAACAGGATGCACATGAGCTCAATTTCGGGTCTGAATGCTTATGTATAATGAGGTATTTCATTTATTTATTTTTTATAAAAATTTGCACAAATTTCTTAAACCCTGTTTCCGCTTTTTCATTATGGGGTATTGTGTGTAGATTGCTGAGGAATTGTTTTTATTTAATCAATTTTAGAATGAGGCTGTAACGTAAGAAAATGTGGAGAAAGTCAAGGGGTCTGAATACTTTCTTAAGGCACTGTATATGGTGTCATTTAGGGCTCTGAATAATGTGGAGTGTTGTGGTGTGGGGGCTGTGCTTTGGCAAAGTGGTTGGGGTTATATCCTTCCTGTTTGGCCCTGTCCGGGGGTGTCCTCGGGTGGGGCCACAGTGTCTCCTGACCCCTCCTGTCTCAGCCTCCAGTATTTATGCTGCAGTAGTTTATGTGTCGGGGGGCTGGGGTCAGTTTGTTATATCTGGAGTACTTCTCCTGTCCAATTCGGTGTCCTGTGTGAATCTAAGTGTGCGTTCTCTAATTCTCTCCTTCTCTCTCTCGGAGGACCTGAGCCCTAGGACCATGCCCCAGGACTACCTGACATGATGACTCCTTGCTGTCCCCAGTCCACCTGGCCGTGCTGCTGCTCCAGTTACAACTGTTCTACCTTATTGTTAATCGACCATGCTGGTCATTTATGAACATTTGAACATCTTGGCCATGTTCTGTTATCTCTACCTGGCACAGCCAGAAGAGGACTGGCCACCCCACATAGCCTGGTTCCTCTCTAGGTTTCTTCCTAGGTTTTGGCCTTTCTAGGGAGTTTTTCCTAACCACCGTGCTTCTACACCTGCATTGCTTGCTGTTTGGGGTTTTAGGCTGGGTTTCTGTACAGCACTTTGAGATATCAGCTGATGTACGAAGGGCTATATAAATAAATTTGATTTGATTTTGATTTGATTTGCTGGCCTTTTTACTCCACCCATTCCGTTTTGGCTTTGCATGACTGCACCTTAAAGTGTGTGTTATCCTGCAGCATAGCACTTTTGGGGAAATTGAGGTTAGGTCCAATATTGACTACACACCCAAGAGGGAAAGAGGTTCCGCCATCCTAGAAATGTTTTAGTGAAATATAATATATCAAGTTTAGCAAACACTTTTATCCAAAGCAACTTTCAGTCAAGCATGAATAATGTTTCAATGATGGTTGGTGTCGGGAATTGAATCCAATAATTCTGGCGTTGCAATGCTCTACCAAGATGCATGCTTTGTGAAGCCTCAATTGAATGATTATTATTAGGCCATTATTAAGCGATGTTTGTCATATTTGACATTGGTGGTTATGTCACACATTAATGCCACATTTATGAACCCTTTATAAAGCATGACATACGGTTATAGATGATTTGTATAAGCTGCACGTCAATTAAAGCGTACCAATTCCTTTACTCCTAAAATGTTGGAAGTAGGCGGGACGTCCTATACACTGTCCAATAGAAATCAAGGACACTGGATGTAGTTTGAAAGGTTAACGGGAATATGGTCCAATGGGGAAAGGAAATAGGATTCGAGTCCATTCTTACCATACGTCAGCGTTTGAGTCACCCAGCCGCCCTAAATACTGTCAACCAATTGCAAGCATTGTAGTTCATTGAAAGCTCCACTATAGGCTAGGTTAAAAGTAGTGACAAGCGAAACAGGAAATCACAGTCGAAGGAGGTTTCCTTTTGTCCAATGGACGTTTAGGACGTAGTAACTAAGATTATAAATGACAAGGTGACAGCTGTCAGAGTGCACATTGACTGCTGCTGTGAGCGAGAATTAGTAATCTAGGACCCCGTGTGTACTGTAACATTAAGGTGAGTTAATAATTTAGGGTTTCAGTGCGACGCATTATTTTGTAATTTCGGTATGGTTATAATCGCATTGTGAATATTTTGAAATGTCCTGTCAGCATTGCGGGGGCGAATATAAATTGTTAGCACGCTAGCTAGCTAGCCATGCAATGTAGGTGAAGTTGACGGCCATTCAATGATTTCTTCCAAAAATGACATTTTACAGTGAATATATTCGTACTGTAGAATTCTTACCAGAGAATTGTCTACATGGTCAGCCGCGAATACTGTTGGGAAATAAACATGCAAATATTAATATGCGAAACCATGCATTTTGGGGTACAACCGATTCTAAACTGCGGTGAAGCTTCTGCAAAATGTCTGACTTGCTCGTCCATATCTGGGCCTAGTGATCCAGTGCATGTTTTCGGTCATTATGAATTCATGTCCCTGAGGATTGCGAAGGACGTTTAACAATTTGTATCAATATCTAGTCCTGTACCAAATGCAGCGTCCTTGTATTTAAATCCTGTATTGGTGTCTGAGGTTCATTTTTGACCTTCACGTCTCGAGCTGGCTAGCCAAATCCTCCCACCTATCTAACGTTAGCAGTGTCCGTCTGAAGTCTATTAAATTTAGCTAGCCATGGCTAATAACCTACCCGGGTTATCCAACTAACGTTTCATGCTTCCATCTATTTGAAAATCGCTGCTACCCTCATTGCATGTGAAATGGGTCTAATAAGCCACATTCAAGCATGGACAATTTAGTGTAAGTTTCCCCCATGGTGATTCCTTCCGTTGTCATTCGTGTTAACTACCTGCCCAGCGGCGGAATGGCGACAGGGAAGGAGGGGGGTGTACTGTACTAAAGCGTGTGGTTTTTTTTTACCATGAATTTAGCTGGTTTATTAAAAATAAAATAAAAACTCATTCAATCATAGCTAAAGGCTCGCTTGCCTGTCTGGGTCATATGTGCACTGGTGCTACCTACACAATTGGATTAATTAGTATTAGACATCTCTGGAGTCGAAGTTGATCATCGTTTAACTCCCCACTTAGTGTTTTGAAAGGATCTTGTTTAATGCTTCACTGTCATTTGCTTTGGGCTCTTGCCACATTCAATCAAGCATTGCTATTTTCATGCATTTTCACTTAACTAATCTTATGACATGGGTGTAAAGATTGTAACTTGATTCTTTATTTGCGCTGAGTTGTAAACGTTATGATTCTACATTCAAACTTTACAACAGAACCTCAGTCTGCCTTTTGCACAGCCCCTTCCCTGATGCATATGGTCAAATGCTTGACTGGTTACACCTACAGCTTAGGTCACCATTACTGTACCTTTAGCAGTGACGAGCTGGTGTAGGGCTGTAGTTAATGGAAGTCATGCAAAACTCTTTTTGGGGGGTCCAAATGACCATGCTTAAAGATGCCTGTTGAATTGATAGGACATTTAATGGTGGTGCAAATTAGCAGTTCAAATAATGTAATATCTCATCTCTCTCCACAGGCACCAGCCATGTACGCCTGCGCTAAGTTTGTCACCTCACCTGCTGTGGTATGTATTCTTTGACACTACAATGTCACTGTTTGATCCTCTACCAGTTGTACCTTATCAGTCTAGATCTAGCACTTACAATCCTGTTTTGCTATAAGATGCGCAGCAAATGAGTGTCCTTGGTAAGGAATATCACTTTTTATATGTCACATGCGACGAATACAACAGGTGTCAGGATGCTCTCGATGGTGCAGCTGTAGAACTTTGAGGACCCATGCCAAATCTTTTCAGTCTCCTGAGGGGGAATAGGTTTTGTCGTGCCCTCTTCACGACTGTCTTGGTGTGTTTGGACCATGATACAGAGATGCAAACTAGTCACATTTCGGCCAAATTTGCTGTTATGAATCCAAAATTGGTGACCTACGTGATTCGTGTTCCGGTGGGGGTGGGGGCTTTGGCTCACTACTGTCTGTAAGTGAACGAGTGACGTGCGTTTGAAGCATTAATGTTGGATGTCTCCAAGGCTCAGCCAATCGTTCACACAACAGAATGCAGCACGTGACTGGAGAGAGACAACCAATTTGCTAGTTACATCATCAGCGTGAGGGAGAAAGTGAGTTCATGGTGTGAAAATTAGCTTGCTAATAAAGTCAGATGGCTAATGTTGGTAACCTAATCAATTCGCTGTAGTATTAACTGGTTTACTACTCCTTGCCGTTCCTCAAGTTATTATGTGTTAACGTTGCTTCCTGGTAATCTGTTTTTGAAATGTTAACTAGCTAACAAACTAACCACTATCTGTTAACCACATGCTGTAGAGGGAAAAGGGTTACTTTTCAGAATGGGAGAATTTAATGGCAATGAGGTTTTGCTTGTTAAACAAGTGGATTCAGGGATCAAGTGTAGCAGGGCCTGGCTTAAGCTGGATGCCACTATAGAGGTGAAAGGAACACAACACTTTTTAATACAGTGGATAGAAAGGGGTATGCCAGGTGTACTCGCTGCCTCAAAGAGATCAATTATGCCAACAAAGGGTATCCTGCGCTGCTGGCACATTGTACACTTTGCCTGTGGCCCTCTGTTCTACAATGTAGTAATGTGCAATGTAGCCTAAAGATATTGCTTTTGTTGTGTGAGGGAGGTTTATAATTTTTTTTTTACTCAGTGAATGTTATTTTTGCACATGTTGACTTGTGCACTTGATCGTGTACTATAGTGGCCACTATAATAGAGCAAAAGTAGGTATTCTATTTGTTCCATTATATTTCTACTTAAGAATTTTTCCCACCAAGTGCAATATTTAGGTGTGTGGTCAAGTGTTCTCGGCTCTCATGGCTAACTGCAATATTAGTGTATTGTTTAAAAAAAAAAACATTTAAGAATTGACATTTGCAGTGAATTCCAGGCAAACATTGGATTTCTTTCTTTACATTTGTTTTTACCTGTGAGTTAGGTTCACATTAACCACTTTATTTTACATAGACGGATCCTGTAGATCATATTTGTTGTTCCATTAGTTAAACTGCATTTCCCCCTAGCAGGGATTATATATTTTTTGCATGTTTCAGTGCAAAAAATTGTTTCCTTTCTGGGCCCTCACCAGCTTGCATCCCTGGTGATCTTTTGCTGGTTATGTGGACACCAAGGAACTTGCCGCTCTCAACCTGCTCCATTACAGCCCATCACTGAGATTGAGGGTGTGTTCAGTCCTCCTTTTCCTGTAGTCCACAATCATCTCCTTTGTCTTGATCACGTTGAGGGAGGTTGTTATCCTGGCACCACACTTCCAGGTCTCTGACCTCCTCCCTATAGGCTGTGTCATCATTGTCGGGGATCAGGCCTACCGCTGTTGCATCGTCTGCAAACTTAATGTTGGTGTTGCAGTCATGGGTGACTAGGGAGTACAGGAGGACTGAGCACGCACCACTGAGGGGCACCCGTATTGAGGATCAGCATGGTAGATGTGGTGTTACCTACCTTAACCACCTGGGGGCGGCCCGTCAGGAATTCTAGGATCCAGTTGCAGAGGGAAGAGTTTAGTCCCAGGGTCCTCAGCTTAGTGATGCGCTTTGAGAGCATAATGGTGTTGAATGCTGAGCTGTAGTCAGTGAATGGCATTCTCACATAGTTGTTCCTTTTGTCCAGGTGGGAAAGGGCAGTGGTGAGCAATAGATTGCATCGTCTGTGGATCTGTTAGGGTGGTATGCAAATTGGTGTAGAGTCTAGAGTTTCTGGGATAATGCTGTGAACTGACCAGCACATGAGATGAGAAAGCACTTTTTTTAAAGGATGATGATTGAAAGAATAGTCTATGGCAGTGTTACCTGCATGCATGACCAGTGGTCAGCTGGGGATATATTGGGACAACATCACCTTGTAGGCTAATCTAACCCTATAGTACTCAGTTTTTACTAAGGACAAGATTTGGATTGATCATGACATGACACCGGTGTACCTGACTCTGTTCCAGTACCCCTTGTATATAGCCCCGCTATTGTTATTTACTGCTACGCTTTAATCATTTATTCTTAGCTCTTACTTTTTATGTAAATTCTTAGAAGCCCTAAACCAACAATGCAGTAAAGTAAGCATTTCAATGTAAGGTGTTGTATTTGGCTCATGTGACAAATAAAATTTGGTTTGACATTGCCGTTCTACCGGTCTTCATGCCTCTAATCCTCCTAGACGTTAGACTATTAGATGCACCTCTAGGGTCATAATCTTGGCGTGCTCCAGAACTCGCCTCCGGGTAATCTACGTTTGGTAGTCTGTTAGTAATAATTGTAAGTAGAGCTTGTTACATGCTTTTAAGTCTGTCTAGGAGTTTGATGTGTAGTTGTCTCTTGCAGCTGCGTGGGGGGTCCAGAGTCCTCGCCCGGCCAGTCTCGGTCTCAGTCTTCAACAGACCTGAATCCAGAAGTGAGCAGCAGGTAAGCCTCTCTTCAAACCCAAATTAAACCCTGTGACCGACGCGTTGACAGTTCGGTGCTTAGGTTTGTGTAAACCTTTTGCCAATTGCCCCTTTTTTGTTAACCTGACACCATTTATTAGGCCATTTTTATGTTCATAAACTTTATTTAACTCATCAGTAACCCTTATTGCCTCTTCAGTTGTATTTATCCTTAACACCAGACTACTTTAAATCCCTGTATGGGGAAATACTAACATGGCCAGTGCTTAAGTAAGACTGGTATCCAGGCTGTCCTTGTGACCATTTCCAAGGATCCCTTCAAGACTCTCAGTGCGACCATTTTACTCGCATAGCCGCCTTAATATTTTTCTGTTCTACCCGGAATTTAAATGTAGGAGCACCAGTGTGCCTAGAGAAATTAAGGATTTTAACTTTATTACATGAAATATTTTTCATAGTGCTCCTAAATTTCTTTGTGCCTACACACATGTTCCTTGTAAAAATAAGATGAATTTAAAAAAGGCACTGGAGCACTCTGCACTTGTTGCCCTTGTCTGGTCTCTTGAGCAGCACTTTAAACCTCTGCACTAGTCTGTTCTTCTTGATAGGTTCTGTTCTGGACCTTTATTCAGTGGGGTCAATGTACTACTCATACACCGTAATAGTACTGAAATGTATTACGCCTTACAGTTCCATATCATTCCACTCCTAAACAAACCCCAGTTCCAGATGTGTCCCTAGCCCTTATCTGTTATTACATATCAGTTCAGACTACCAGAAGGGTCAAGGTGAATGCAATAGGGAGCTAAGCTTCCATTGTTTTGGAGTGGTGGGCTATTATACTATCTACACCTGTCAGGTGGCCTCAGGTCCATTTTAGTCTCTAGCTCTATGTTGTGATTTTGACTGTGCTGTACCCTGCATCTTCCTTAGGCCCTGTTGCCTGTCAGTGAGGCTTCTCTTCTAACCCGGGGGTTCCAGACCAGCGCTATCTCCAGGGACATCGACACTGCCGCCAAGTTCATCGGTGCTGGAGCTGCCACAGTGGGTGTGGCGGGATCAGGGGCTGGAATTGGAACGGTGTTCGGTAGCTTGATCATCGGCTATGCCAGGTAACTGATGAACGAAAACGATTCAATCGTTTGTGGAAGTGGGCAGATATAGAAGCAAAATTGGATGCAAATCATTGATTGTGGGTGGCAGGGAAATGCTAACATTTTAGCACAAGATTATTGGAGTGAGCCGGATCCTATTAATTTGGGTTCATATCATTAATGAACAAATTGCTACTGGTGCTGTCGGCCAGCCTAAATCCTAACTTCCAGTCCTCTCCTCTTTGTCTCTGACAGGAACCCCTCCCTGAAGCAGCAGCTCTTCTCCTACGCCATCCTGGGCTTTGCCCTGTCTGAGGCAATGGGGCTCTTCTGTCTCATGGTGGCGTTCCTCATCCTGTTCGCTATGTAATTTAGTCTCTCCCATCCCTGTCACCTCCCTTCTCCCAGGGAATTGGAACTCTTGATGCGACGCTCATGAGGCCGTGGCACCGCCATTCCAATCAAAATCTACGATTACAAATCCTGCCTTTTTATGTTCCCCTTTTTTTCAGAAGTTTTACGTAAGAACTCGCTTTGATTTAGACTGTCTCTGAATAAATGGTTGGGATAATTATAAACTTGTCACTCCTTAATTTTCAGTGGTGTTTGGGTGCTGGACTTGAAGACATGTAAAGAGTAACTAAAAGTACTAGTTAAATTGTCACATTGAATACAATATAAGCTAAATGTACTAGTACAGGGATGAGGTCTCAACTTCCTGTTGCGTTTCGAATAATAGAATACACAAGGTGCAATTTCAATAAAATGTAGTTGTGCATCAGCAGTCCCTCAATTAGGCCATGTCGCGCAAAGCGTCTTTAGATTGGGTAGTTAGTCTTGCAACCAGCTATGTAAACTTGTAGGAATTGAGGTCGAATTACCAACTGGGGAGGGCCCGTTTTGATCATCAGTTATATTAAAAACTGCAAGCATTTGCCTCCCCTATGGCAATGTGTAGAATTTCAGGAAACTTTTAAACACAATATTTTTGGGGTCTTCACTCACGAGCAGGGCTGATAAAATGTTTTTGCTCGCAGGGTGGTGGGTATGGATGTGGATACGCAGAGCCACTGCGGATCTAATTTATTTTTGTTGCCCCCTACCCCAATTAAAGTTTCCATCCCTCTACTAGTTTATACAGTGTGGAAAACATTAGGAACACCTTCCAAATATTGAGTTTTGCTCTCGAACGGCCTCAATTTGTCAGTGCGTCGACTAGGTGTCATGCGATGCTGGCCCATGTTTACTCCAATGCTTCCCACAGTTGGCTGGATGAGCTTTGGGTGGTGGACCGTGCTTGATACACACGGGAAACTGAGTGGAAAAACCCAGTAGCGTTGCATACATACTCAAACCGGTGCGCCTGGCACCTTCCATACCCCGGTCAAAGGCACTTAAATATTTTGTCCTGTTCATTCACCCTCAATGGCACACACAATGTCTTGAGACTTAAATCTTTATTTAACCTGTCTCCCACTTGTCTACACTGAAATGGATTTAACAGGACATCAAGGGATTATAGCCATCTGGTCAGACTGTCAAAGAAAGAGCATGCTTTGTACTTTTGGTGTATATGTAATACAATTTTTAGTCTGCACAAAATGTTGATATACAGGCTTGCTTGCCGCAATCTACTTCTGACTTGATTCAAAAGCTGAATTGGGAAATGATCAGTTTTCCTAAGGAGTTTACCTTTGCGCAGTCTTGCAGTAAACCATGCTTTCCTCAGACATTTTGAGTTGGAAGAGTATAGAATGAGGGGAAGCAAGTAATTGATTGACTTGTGAGATTCACCCTTGGTGTAGCCACAGGGTATAGCTGTTTTCCACATTTCCTACACCTGCCCTGTCTATTGCTTTTGAATGCAAGAGGGGGAGCCAATGTGCACACTTAAAGGGGAGGGGAGAATATGAATTCTGCACAGACATGAGTGCCTAGGTGTTTCTGGACAACAATTTTACCTTTTTGGGTGGGTGAGCCAGTGTTACAAGAGGATGAACCATCTTTGAGTGCTTGAAATTAAGTACATTTTTTAAATTGGCTATACTGTACACTTTCGTCATTAATTTAGACCATAAAGCTGAAATGTTTCATTTGGCTCTATATTTTGGATTTGAGGTGTTCTATGCCGCAACAATCCTGAATGTCACCTTTTTAAAGGTATTTGTCACCTTCAAATAGGGGAACTAGATGCATACAGTGCTTTTATTTCTAAATGGTTGAACATACGCATGAACATACCCTCAAATGAAAGGTGATGCTCTGTACTGTCGCGTAATATATAACATTTGAGCTCAAATCCAGAATGCTGGAGTATAGGGCCAAGTTAAAAGTTGTAGCTTCACTGTCTATATAAATATGAGTTTTATTCTCTAGGGTGGTAGTTCCCAACTTTAACAAATATAATTGTGGCACTTAAAGTCCCTATAAATGTATTTAGAGGTAATGACCATTTCATCTGATCGATACACAATCTATTTTCTGTGACATGTTTTTATATATTAAATAGGTTATATTATGAAAATTTTGATAGTTCCTTACTCATTATGGTTGATTTGTGTGTAGCCCTTTAAGTGTGTTCTGCCAAATCTGGACCAGATTAATTACATTTTTTAGCTCCGGTAAAGTAGGTCTTTAGTTTTGAACGGTTTGGGCTACAGAGGAGCGGTTTAATGTATTTTAAAGGCACAACCACCGACACAAAAGCAATGCTCCATTTGTTTCTATGACAGATGCCGTTCTATAGTTTAGCCCAGTCATATATTAAGAAATATTTCTCTGACTAAACCTGATCAGACTTGCCCGATAAAATGATACAAATGACTTTGCTTGTGGTGTCCGCCCCTCAAATACAAATGTAACAACAGTCTGAGCACACTGGACTTGAAACAACGATACATATGTAACCATGTGCCATTTAATGTACTATCTGACCTGCACTAGTGCTCCCAAGTCTAAATGCTATGTGCATTCACTATACTGGTGAGAATGTACAACTTCAATCACTAATGGAAAAAGTGACTGTCTGAATGGAAGAATTTAACTATTAAATATTTTCTGGTAGGAGACAGTTAAGAGGACACCCAGGATGTTCTATAACCCGGAGTTAAACTAAAGCAATCTTCTATAAATTTACAAGTCAACATTTTTTTAACTGCCAACTCATTTACGTTATAATCCACGTCAAGGTACAGTCGGAAGTTTACATACACCTTAGCCAAATGCATTTAAACTCAGTTTTTTCACAATTCCTGACATTTAATCCATTTAATCCATTCCTCCTGACAGAGCTGGTGTAACTGAGTCAGGTTCGTAGGCCTCCTCGCTTGAACGCGCTTTTTCAGTTAGGCCCATAAATTGTCTATAGAATTGAGGTCAGGGCTTTGTGATGGCCACTCCAATACCTTGACTTTGTTGTCCTTAAGCCATTTTGCCACAACTTCGGAAGTATGCTTGGGGTCATTGTCCATTTGGAAGACCCAATTGTGACCAACCTTTAACTTCTGATGTCTTAAGACGTTGCTTCAATATATCCACATAATTTTATTTTCCATCCTCATGATGTCATCTATTTTGTGAATTGCACCAGTCCCTCCTGCAGCAAAGCACCCCAACAACGTGATGTTGCCACCCCCGTGCTTCACGGTTGGGATGGTGTTCTACGGCTTGCAAGCATCCCCCTTTTCCTCCAAACATAATGGTCATTATGGCCAAACTGTTCTGTATTTGTTTTATCAGACCAGAGGTCATTTCTCCAAAAAGTATGATCTTTGTCCCCATGTGCAGTTGCAAACTGTAGTCTGGCTTCTTTATGGCAGTTTTGGAGCAGTGGCCTCTTCTTTGCTGAGAGGCCATTCAGGTTATGTCGATATAGGACTTGTTTTACTGTGGATATAGAAACTTTTGTACCTGTTTCCTCCAGCATCTTCACAGGGTCCTTTGCTGTTGTTCTGGGATTGATTTGCACTTTTCGCACCAAAGTACGTTCATCTCTAGGAGATGAGCGGTATGACGACTGCGTGGTCCCATGGTGTTTATTCTTGCATACTATTGTTTGTATAGATGAATGTGGAACCTTCAGGCGTTTGGAAATTGCTCCTAAGTATGAACCAGACTTGTCAATTTTGTTTTCTGAGGTCTTGACTGATTTCTTTTGATTTTCCCATGATGTCAAGCAAAGAGGCACTGAGTTTGAAGGTAGGCCTTAAAATACATCCACAGGTACACCTTCAATTGACTCAAATTATGTCAATTAGACTATCATACGCTTCAAAAGCCATGACATTATGTTTCTGCAATTTTCCAAGTTGTTTAAAGGCACAGTCAACTTAGCGTATGTAAACTTCTGACCCACTGGAATTGTGATACAGTGAATTATGGGAAATAATCTGTCTGTAAATAATTGTTGGAATAATGACTTGTCTTGCCCAAAGTAGATGTCCTAACCGACTTGCCAAAACTATAGTTGGTTAACAAGACATTTGTGGAGTGGTTGAAAAACAAGTTTTAATTACTCCAACCTAAGTGTATGTAAACTTCCGACTTCAATTGTATGGTGTTGTAAAGAAACTAAAATACTGACTGTAGGCCAGTGGAGGCTGCTGAGGGGAGGATGGCTCATAGCAAGGGCTGGAATGGAGTCCATGAAATGGCATCAAACACATCAAAGATGTACTTTCTTTGTGTTTGTTACCATTCCATTGACTCCATTCGAGCCATTTATGAGCTGTTCTCCCCTCAACAGCCTCCACTTGTGTAGGCCTACTGCTGTATGTTGCTAGTATCCCTGACAGCCTCATAACATGGACGTAGAGTCCAACTACAATACCGATGATCGCCGCCAGGTGGCAGTAAAGGTATTCTGTGCTGTGTGGAGGAAGTGGTTATGGAAAACAGAAGAAAAAGCTAACCGATAAACAGGCTGAATCCGCAAATTGCGTTGATGACTGGCAAACTGAGAATTTGTGACGGGTAATATATTATAGCGTTAACTTTTCGACTGACTGTTTGTAGTTTCATATGACATAGCTAAACACGATTAGCTACTTTTGGAGGCGAGAAGAAAGGCATACAATGCCGTGGGAGCGCTTTTTCTCATCTTCGCCTCTCCTTGCTCGTCTTCCTCATTTACCGACTGCGTGAGGACGGACCCAAACAAGAAACTGCTGTATCGACAACTGTCAATAACTGTAGCTAGCAAGCTAGCTAGCTGTAACCTGAACAAGTGTTAATTTACAATGGCGGATAGCGTAGGAGAGGTTGCTAATGGTGAAATTGGGTTAGGTGTTGGTAGTCAGGGAAATGGAGCTCCGTTGTTACCTAGTTTGGGTAATTCTCTGCCGGGCCACTCGACGAGTGGAGCTAACCTGGCCTCACCACCTCCTGCAGCGGCCGCAGAGACTGGCCTAGCTGTCATGTCCCCTGGAGCCACAACCACCTCAACTGTGGTGACTGGGAGCGGGTTTGGAGGTGCAGGTGTTCTTAGCGCTGTAGTGGGCTCTGCCATTCCAATACCCCTCTACTCGGCCACCAATGCTCTGCCAGGCGGTATCGGTTTGGGGGTGGCCGGAGCAGGCCTCTTGTCCCAAATTCATGCAACATCCTGGGACCCAACACTAAGTACCGACTGGGACAACGAGAAGACGTCCCAGCAATGCATTCTCCGAATCAAAAGGTAAACATCTGAGTATCCAGATATACACTGGTGGGCTTGCCTGTTACAACATTTGGAATGTGGTTCCATGCTGTCTGAAAACGAAAGAACCACATCACACGTGTTTTTGTGACTATAAATGTTACTTTTTGCAAACACCAGTGTTGCATACGGCAGGGAGCCTAGTGGTAGAGCGTTGGGTAAGTAACTGAAAGGTTGCTGGATCGAATACCTGATCTGACAAGGTACAAATCTTTAGTTCTACTCTTGAACAAGGCAGTTAACCCACTGTAACCCCGGAAGGCGTCATTGTAAATAAGAATTTGTTCCTAACTGACTTGCCTGGTTTATTAAAAAAATAAAGTCTATGATCATGACTCAGTTCCATGACATTACACATGAGTCATTGGAAGGCGTCTACTGTTTTGGGGAGTTTTGACAAGAGCCGTGACACTGTCTGAACTTTGGTACCTTTCATATCAGGTGCTCTAGAGTGGCGCAGCGGTCTAAGGCACTGCATCTCAGTGCTAGAGGCGTCACTACAGACGCTGGTTCGTTCTCGCGCTGTGTCACAACCAACTGTGATCGGGTGGGGCACAATTGGCCCAGCATCGTCCGGGTTAGGGGAGGGTTATTTTAAATAACAATTGGTTCTTAACCTACTTGCCTATTAAGATATAGGTAAAAATACAACATTTGAGGAAATACATTTTTTTTTTAAAGCAATAGGTTAAATTGATACACATGTTCATTAGTGTTAGTGTTCCCACACGGCCATATCTCCATGTTACAGCACTTGTTTAATTAGCTATCTAGCATGTTCTGAACACTTGTATCTAAGCACAACTCGAGAAGTGTAGTTTCGTTGGATGGAGGCACCCATAACTGTATGGATCTGTAGAAAACCTCTGCAGTAAATGTATATTTTTATTTGAAAGTTTCTTTCCCGCTGATGAAAGCTAAGGGATATGTTTCGAAAGCTCTGTCCCGAGTGATGATTAACGACAGTTAACTTTAAAACGGTGTCAGGATTGTAGTTCCAAAGAGGTAGTTTTGGGCGAAGCAAATGGCTGAATGCCACTTAACTAGGACTGACAGTGAGGATTTGTGAAGAGCAGAATCAACAACCTCTGCAAATTCAAAACAATTGCTTTTGTTAGAAGGTGTTAATTATGTAAATTACAGCTGAAAAGTACCAGAGGCCTGCCTTTGGTCCCATGTGAGCGCAGGTCCATTAGAGTATGACCCCGTGAGACACTGGTACTGGCCCATATAGATGGAAACAGAAAAGTCTGAGCCTTTTTGGGTGAAACACTGGGGTAAATCCTGTAAGAAAATGGTTACTTACGCTACTAGTTAGGCCAATAGTTAGTATTGATTGGTCAGAGTTACTGATGTCATAACGTGTCAATCCATTTGCTTACTATGATGTGACTCTGTAATTAATATATTGACCTTGTATTATGAAAAGTATAAACACAACATTGTCAACATTACATTGTTGACATAACAGGTGCCACTTGTCTCTTAAAATGTTTTGCCCCGAGTGCCAGTCTGCTTGTGCTAATCATGCCAAGTAGGCAAGAGCACAAACAGATCTGGGATCAGGCTGCTATCATTGTGTATTAGCATCTTTTCTTAAGTTTGCCTTCTTACTCTCTCCTCAGGGATATAATGTCCATCTATAAGGAGCCTCCCCCGGGTATGTTTGTGGTTCCTGACCCTCACGACATGACTAAGGTAAAGCTCACCGACTTCCACCACCACCCCCTAGGTCCACAGGGTCTGTTCTGGTACAACTGTACAAAGTCAGACAGCAATGGGAGTTTCATCAATGGCCATTGTCATTTGGCTATGATGTTGAAATATGAGCCTTAGACCTTACTGTGCTACATTTATCTAGCCAGACTGTGAAGTGTTTGGTGCATGAAACAATCCAATATGGGACTTGAAAGACAGGGGCTGCCCTTCAAATGTTGATGCAGAGTTGCAGTTAAAGCAACTCCTATCCCAGGCTCAAGTTGTGTGGGGGGATCCTTCTTTTAATCAATTGTTAATTTTCTTTTGTCAGGTCCCAATTTACTTTATAACCCACAGACTCTATGTTTGTACTAAGTCCAAAAACATCCATGAAATTGGACATACTAAACAAACAATACAGCCATTGAAGAACTTTTGCTGTGGCAAGAGGAACAACAGCCATCTTGGAATTAGTGTTCTGAGGACTATTATGAGGATTATGGAAAATTTCAACGCATCAACACCCTCACTAAATATTAGTCCTGACTCTAGTCTTCCCTCCTCAGATCCATGCCCTCATCACAGGACCCTTCGACACGCCCTACGAGGGAGGCTTCTTCCTCTTCCTGTTCCGCTGCCCCCCGGACTATCCCATCCACCCCCCACGGGTCAAGCTCATCACCACCGGCCAAAACACTGTGCGCTTCAACCCCAACTTTTACCGTAACGGCAAAGTATGCCTCAGCATCCTCGGGTAAGTCAGGATCCTGCAGCTCAGGGGAAACCTGAGCAACCCATACATCTATGCCCATTTCCCTTTCTAACTAGGGGAGGGGGTGACTAGGGGTCGAAATGGGACAAGGCATTCAGCAGTCGACCTTTTAAACCCAGACCCATAGAATAGTAGCTCTTACAAACTATATACATGGGACACAGTGGGATGTGGGGCGGCAGGTAGCCTAGTGGTTAGTGCATTGTGCCAGTAACCAAAGGGTTGCTAGATTGAATCCCCGAGCTGACTAGGTAAAAATCTGTCCTTCTGCCCCTGAACAAGGCAGTTAACCCACTGTTCCTAGGCTGTCATTGTAAATAAGAATTTGTTCTTAACTGACTTTCCTAGTTAAATAATTTAAAATGTGACCTGCAATCAATATCAGGATCCCACCTAATTAAACACAGAGAATGAAAAACAGCAGACAGTACTGCCCAATAGTTGCAAGTGCTTCTGTATTGCTCAAGCCTACCTGGTCTGACCACAACTGTAAGGGGTCATTCTTTGGCAGAACATGGCTATTTATGGCAGCTCTCTATATAGAGACGCAGATCATTTCTTGCATTTCAGCACATCCTCCCAGAGCGCCCCCTCACTGTCAATGTGTGTGACTTTGTCCCAGAAGATGCGATGCCATCATTCTCCTGCTTTCAATAGTACACAACAACAAAAATATATTGGAATAATGTGCCCATGTATCGTAATTCAAATCAAATTTTATTTGTGACATACACATGGTTAGCAAGTGTAGTGAAATGCTTGTGCTTCTAGTTCCGACAATGCAGTAATAACCAATGAGTAACCTAACAATTCCACAACTACTACCTTATACACACAAGTGTAAAGGGATAAAGAATATGTACATAAAGATATATGAGTGATGGTACAGAACGGCATAGGCAAGATGCAGTAGATGGCATCGAGTACAGTATATACATATGAGATGAGTAATGTAGGGTATATAAACATAAAGTGGCATAGTTTAAAGTGGCTAGTGATACATGTATTACATAAAGATGGCAAGATGCAGTAGATGCAGCAGTTTAAATGAGTACAGTATATACATACAGTGGGGCAAAAAAGTATTTAGTCAGCCACCAATTGTGCAAGTTCTCCCACTTAAAAAGACGAGGCCTGTAAATTTCATCATAGGTACACTTCAACTATGACACAATGAGGGGGGAAAATCCAGAAAATCACATTATAGGATTTTTAATGAATTTATTTGCAAATTATGGTGGAAAATAAGTATTTGGTCAATAACAAAAGTTTATCTCAATACTTTGTCATTGCCAACAATGGGTATATAACAGAGGTCAAATGTTTTTTGTAAGTCTTCACACACTGTTGCTGGTATTTTGGCCCATTCCTCCATGCAGATCTCCTCTAGAGCAGTGACGTTTTGGGGCTGTTGCTGGGCAACACGGACTTTCAACTCCCTCCAAAGATTTTCTATGGGGTTGAGATCTGGAGACTGGCTAGGCCACTCCAGGACCTCGAAATGCTTCTTACTAAGCCACTACTTCGTTGCCCGGGCGGTGTGTTTGGGATAATTTTCATGCTGAAAGACCCAGCCACGTTTTCATCTTCAATGCCCTTGCTGATGGAAGGTCTTTACTCAAAATCTCACGATACATGGCCCCATTCATTCTTTCCTTTACGCGGATCAGTTGTCCTGGTCCCTTTGCAGAAAAACAGCCCCAAAGCATGATGTTTCCACCCCCATGCTTCACAGTAGGTATGGTGTTCTCTGGATGCAACTCAGCATTCTTTGTCCTCCAAACACGACAAGTTGAGTTTTTACCAAAAAGTTATATTTTGGTTTCATCTGACCATATGACATTCTCCCAATCTTCTTCTGGATCATCCAAATGCTCTCTAGCTAACTTCAGACGGGCCTGGACATGTACTGGCTCAAGCAGGGGGACAGGTCTGGCACTGCAGGATTTGAGTCCCTGGCGGCATAGTGTGTTACTGATGGTAGGCTTTGTTACTTTGGTCCCGGCTCTCTGCAGGTCATTCACTCGGTCCCCCTGTGTGGTTCTGGGATTTTTGCTCACCGTTATTGTGATCATTTTGACCCCACTGGGTGAGATCTTGCGTGGAACCCCAGATCGAGGGAGATTATCAGTGGTTTTGTATGTCTTCCATTTCCTAATAATTGCTCCCACAGTTGATTTCTTCAAACCAAGCTGCTTACCTATTGCAGATTCAGTCTTCCCATTCTGGTGCAGGTCTACAATTTTGTTTCTGGTGTCCTTTGACAGCTCTTTGGTCTTGGCCATAGTTGAGTTTGGAGTGTGACTGTTTGAGGTTGTGGACAGGTGTCTTTTATATTGATAGCAAGTTCAAACAGGTGCCATTAATACAGGTAACGAGTGGAGGACAGAGGAGCCTCTTAAAGAAGAAGTTACAGGTCTGTGAGAGCCAGAAATCCTGCTTGTTTGTAGGTGACCAAATACTTATTTTCCACCGTAATTTGCAAATAAATTCATAAAAAAATCCTACAATGTGATTTTCTGGATTTTTTTTTCTTCTAATTTTGTCTGTCATAGTTGAAGTGTACCTATGATGAAAATTACAGGCCTCATCTTTTTAAGTGGGAGAACTTGCACAATTGGTGGCTGACTAAATACTTTTTTGCCCCACTGTATACATATGAGATGAGTAATGTAGGGTATGTGAACATTATATTAAGTGGCATTGTTTAAAGTGGCTAGTTATACATTTTTACATAAATTTCCATTATTAAAGTGGCTGGAGTTGAGTCAGTATGTTGGCAGCAGCCACTCAATGTTAGTGGTGGCTGTTTAACAGTCTGTTGGCCTTGAGATGAAGCTATTTTTCAGTCTCTCGGTCCCTGCTTTGATGCACCTGTACTGACCTCGCCTTCTGGATGATAGCGGGGTGAACAGACAGTGGCTCGGGTGGTTGTCCTTGATGATCTTTATGGCCTTCCTGTGACATCGGGTGGTGTAGGTGTCCTGGAGGGCAGGTAGTTTGCCCCGGTGATGCTTTGTGCAGACCTCACTACTCTCTGGAGAGCCTTACGGTTGTGTGCGGAACAGTTGCCGTACCAGGCGGTGATACAGACCGACAGGATGCTCTCGATTGTGCATATCTGTAGAAGTTTGAGTGCTTTTGGTGACAAGCTGAATTTCTTCAGCCTCCTGAGGTTGAAGAGGTGCTGCTGCGCCTTCTTCACCACACTGTCCGTGTGGGGGGTCCAATTCAGTTTGTCTGTGATGTGTACGCCGAGGAACTTAACTTACTACCCTCTCCACTATTGTCCCGTCGATGTGGATAGGGGGATGCTCCCTCTGCTGTTTCCTGAAGTCCACAATCATCTCCTTTGTTTTGTTGACGTTGTGTGAGGTTATTTTCCTGACACCACACTCCGAGGGCCCTCACCACCTCAATGTAGGCCCGTCTCGTCGTTGTTGGTAATCAAGCCTACCACTGTAGTGTTGTCCGCAAACTTGATGATTGAGTTGGAGGCGTGCATGGCCAAGCAGTCGTGGGTGAACAGGGAGTAGGAGAGGGCTCAGAATGCACCCTTGTGGGGCCCCAGTGTTGAGGATCAGCGGGGTGGAGATGTTGTTACCTACCCTTACCACCTGGGGGCGGCCCGTCAGGAAGTCCAGTACCCAGTTGCACAGGGCGGGGTCGAGACCCAGGGTCTCGAGCTTGATTACGAGTTTGGAGGGTGCTATGGTGTTAAATGCTGAGCTGTCGATGAACAGCATTCTCAAAGGTATTCCTCTTGTCCAGATGGGTTAGGGCAGTGTGGTTGCGATTGCGTCGTCTGTGGACCTATTGGGGCGGTAAGCAAATTGGAGTGGGTCTAGGGTGTCAGGTATGGTGGAGGTGATATGGTCCCTGACTAGTCTCTCAAAGCACTTCATGATGATGGAAGTGAGTGCTACGGGGCGGTAGTAGTTTAGCTCAGTTACCTTAGCTTTCATGGGAACAGGAACAATTCTATTTTGCACCAATGGCTCCTTGAAACAGCTTTAAAATACTTCCTCTCTTTCCCTTTATAGTAGTGTTGGTCAGTCTCGGGAACCTACAGGGAGTGCACAGTTGATCTACTATTCAGTCTACAATACTTTTTTGGGTGAAGCACCGTAGCTCATATACAACTTAAAACTTTATTTTGCTTGGTGCGTAGGCTCCTGACCTGAATCTTTTGTGCTTTAACCTCTTTGTTCTGGGTTGTTGTCTAGGACTTGGACAGGGCCAGCATGGAGCCCAGCCCAAAGCATCTCCTCCGTTCTGATCTCCATCCAGTCCCTGATGACTGAGAACCCCTACCACAACGAGCCAGGCTTTGAACAGGTAAGCCTATAGCACACTGGCAAGTTGGCCTCTAATTTAGCTGGCAAGCCAAACCATAATCCCCAGAATGCAGTTAAATCCCACTGCCTTATGGGGAATCTGGTTCCCTGAAGAAATGCTGCCATTTTGATCAACAAAGCTACTGTGTTTTTGGCATATGATATTGTGATGTAATATGACAGTTGTCCGACTTACAGAAGACTTCAGCTGTTCTATGTTTCTATTTAGTTGTTTGCTATTTCTTCCCCATTTGTAGACGTTTGTGTAAACGTGTTGGTGAAAAGCAACAGACTGACCATATCGGTGTGGGATGTGTCACTTTTTGTGTCTTGAATGTCCCCCTTACATCTGCTCCCTCTGACACTCCCTTTGCCAGGAGAGACACCCGGGGGACAGCAAGAACTACAATGAGTGCATCCGCCATGAGACCATGCGCGTGGCTGTATGTGACATGCTGGATGGGAAGGTGCCCTGTCCAGAAGCCCTGTGGTGAGTTAATCTTGGATTGTTGACTCCAAAATAAAAGTTTGAGACTTGAAACCTCAAAAGTGGACTGATGTCGAGATGAGTCAATGTTCCACGGCATCTATTGTCTAGATCCAGCTACAATTCTTCAGAAAGTATTCAAACACCTTGAAGCTTTCCTCATTTTGTTGTTACAGCCTGAGTTTAAAATGGATTACATTTTGATTGTGTCACTGTGTCATCTACACACACTACCCCATAATGTCAGTGGAATTATGTTTTTAGAAATTAAAAACAAATGAAAAGCTGAAATGTCTTGAGTCAAGTGTTCAACCCCATTGTTATGGCAAGCCTAAACTTCAGGAGTAATTTGTTTAATAAGTTGAATGGACTTACTGTGTATAATAATTGTTTGGCATGATTGATGATGCAGATGCTAAGCGACAGAACTGTTTTGCTAGCACAGACTGGAATTTCTTCCGGGATTCTTACGATAGCATTTAGTAGTACACCACATCACTGGCTTCATCAATAAGTGCATCAACGATGTCGTTCACACAGTGACCATAAGTACGTACCCCAACCAGAAGCCATGGATTACAGGCAACATCCTCACTGAGCTAAAGTGTAGAGCTGCCGCTTTCAAGGAGCGGGACTCTAACCCGGACGCTTATAAGAAATCCTTTGACGAACCATCAAACAGGCAAAGCACCAATACAGGACTAAGATTGAATCGTACTACACCGGCTCCGACGCTCGTTGGATGTGGCAGGGCTTGCAAACTATTACGGACTACAAAGAGAAGCACAGCCGCAGCTGCCCAGTGACACTAGCCTACCAGATGAGCTAAATAACTTCTGTGTGATCACGCTCTCCGTTGCCGATGTGCGTAAGACCTTTAAACAGGTCAACATTTACAAGACCACAGGGGCAGACGGATTACCAGGTCATGTACTCCGAGCATGCGCTGACCAACTGGCAAGTGTCTTCACTGATATTTTCAACCTGTCCCTGACAGTCTGTAATACCAACAAGCAGACCACCATTGTCCCTGTCCTCAAGAACACCAAGGTGACCTGCCTAAATGACTACCGACCCGTAGCGCTCACATCTGTAGCCATGAAGTGCTTTGAAAGGCTGGTCATGGCTCACATCACCATTTTCCCAGAAACCCTAGACCCACTCCAATTTGCATACCGCCCCAACAGATCAATAGATGATGCGATCTCTGTTGCACTCCACACTGCTCTTTCCCACCTGGACAAAACGAAGACTTATGTGAGAATGCTATTCATTGACTACAGCTCAGCATTCAACACCATAGTGCCCTCAAAACTCATCACTAAGCTAAGGACCCTGGGACTAAACACCTCCCTCTGCAACTGGATCCTGGACTTCCTGGTGGGCCGCCCCCAGGTGATAAGGGTAGGTAACAACACATCCGGCATGCTGATTCTCAATACGGGTTCTCCTCATGGGTGCATGCTCAGTCCCCTCCTGTACTCCCTATTCATCCATGACTGCATGGCTAAGCATGACTCCAACACCAAGTTTGCAGACGACACAACCGTGGTAGGCCTGATCACCGACAATGATGAGACAGCCTGTAGGGAGGAGGTCAGAGACCTGGCATTGTGGTGCCAGGTTACAACCTCTCCCTCAACGTGATCAAGACAAAGGAGATGATTGTAGACTACAGGAAAAGGACTGAGCATGCCCCCATTCTCATCGATGGGGCTGTAGTGGAGCAGGTTAAGAGCTTTGTACCTTGGTGTCCACATCACCAACAAACTAATATGGTCCAAGCACACCTAGACAGCAGTGAAGAAGGCACAACAAAACCTATTCTCCCTCAGGAGACTGAAAAGATTTGGCATGGGTGCTCAGATCCTCAAAAGGTTCTACAGCTGCACCATCGAGAGCATCTGGACTGGTGGCGTCATTGCCTGGTATGGCAACTGCTTGGCCTCCGACCACAAGACACTACAGAGCGTTGCACGTACGCACATCACTGGCGCCAAGCTTCCTGCCACCCAGGACCTCTATACCAGGCAGTGTCAGTGGAAGGCCCTAAACATTGTCAGATTCCACATTGACATTGAATATCGCTTTGAGAATGGTGTAGTTATTAATGACACTTTGGATGGTGTATCAATACACCCAGGCACTACAATGATAGTTGTTCTTCCTAACTCTCTTGACTGAGAGGAAAGAAACCGCTTTGGGAGTTCACCATGAGGCCAATAGTGATTTTAAAGTAGTTGGGAGTTAAATGGCTTTGAGATTAAACAACTGAAGATAGATCAACAACATTGTAGTTACTAACATAAATGACAAAGTGAAAAGAAGGAAGCCTGTACAGTATACAGAAAAATATTCCCAAACATGCATCCTGTTTGCAATAAGGCACTAAAGTAATACTGCAAAAAAAAAAATGCAGCAACAAAAATGTACTTTTGTCCTTAATACAAAGCATTATGTTTGGGGCAAATCCAACACAACACATTGAGTACCACTCACTATATTTTCAAGCATGGTGGTGACTGCATCATGTTATGGGTATGCTTGCCATCTGCGGGGACTGGAGGTTTTTTTAGGATAAAAAGAAACGGACTAAAGCTAAACGCAGGCAAAATCCTAGTGGGAAAACCTGGTTAATTCTGCTTTCCAACAGACACTGGGAGGCAAATAGACTTTTCTGCATTATAATAACCTAAAGTCCCAGGCCAAATGTACACTGGAGTTACTTAAGACGATACTGCATGTTCCTGAGTGGCCTAATTGCAGTTTTGACTTAAATCGTCTTGAAAATCTATGGCAAGACTTGAAAATGGCTGTTTAGCAATGATCAACAACCAGCTTTTTTTTAACCTTTATTTAACCAGACAAGTCAGTTAAGAACAAATTCTTATTTTCAATGACGGCCTAGGAACAGTGGTTTGTACCTTGTCAGCTCGGGGGTTTGAACTTGCAACCTTCCGGTTACTAGTCCAACGCCCTAACCACTAGGCTACCCTGCCACCCTTGACAGAGCTTCAAGAATTTAAACAAATAATGGGAAATATTGTACAATCCAGGTTTTCCAAGCTCTTAGAGACTTACCCAGAAAGACTCACAGCTGTATTTGCTGCTAAATGTGACTAATGTGTTGACTCAGGGGATTGAATACTTATCTAATCAAAATATACTTTTTTTATTTTCCATCAATAATAACATTTTGTATTTTGTGTAGATCATTGTCAAAAATAAATGTAAATCCATTTTAACCCCACTTTTGTAACGCAACACAATGTGGAAAAAGTCCAGGGGTGTGAATACTTTCTGAAGGGACTGTATATGCCTGAACTCCAAATTAAGGCTACAGGCCACGTCTAATGTCCTTATTGTATATGAGGCATATAGTTGAACCTTAAGGGATTGCAAGAGACATGTTCTAAACCACTGACCCACAATCCATTTCGAACACATCTTTCAATGGCGAGTCATTTCAATTGTAGCTGTTTAGCAAATGTTTTTGTCGGTAGTTAATAACCTGTTCCTGTGATGCAGGAGTGTGATGGAGAAATCATTCTTGGAGTACTATGACTTCTACGAGGGGGTTTGCAAAGAGAGACAACACCAACAGGGACAGACCATGCAGGTATTGCCAGAGACCTCATTCTCCCTCTCATTCAGTGTGTGTGTGTGTGTGTGTGTGCACACACGTTTCTTTATGCACCTTGGAGAAGCAGAACACACAGGTTATAATGCATCACACATCCTGATAACTACTGCACCTTCCCTGGGGTTCTAGCAGGGTTTCCTAAACTGGGTTCTCGGGACCTCAAGGGGTACACGTTTTGGTTTTTGCCCTAGCACTATACAGCTGATTCAAATAATCAACTATTCATCCAGCTTTAATTTTAATCAGCTGTGTAGTGTTAGGGCATAAACCAAAATGTGCACCCATTTGGGTCCTGATGACAGAGTTTGTGAAACCCTGGGTTAGAGGACTGAGGGATGTACATGCCCAAACATTTAAATGGATACTTCAGGATTTGGCGGTTAAACCTTGTATCTTCTTCCCTGGACTCAGATGAACTTGTGGATACCATTTCTATGTTTCTGCTTTCATTATGAAGGAAGTTGGAGGTAGTTTCGCGAGCCAATGTAGACTAACATTAGCACAATGACTGGGTGTCTGTGGTAACAGCTAGCAATGACTGGATGTCTATGGTAACAGCTAGCATGCTAGCTATTACCATAGACGCCCAGTCATTGTGCTAATGC